>NW_027254513.1:312500-314765 GCF_044704955.1 Pristiophorus japonicus
ATCTCTCCTTCTCTACACCTCTCCATTTCTCTACCTATCCCTCTATCCCTCTATCTCTCTATCTCACTATTTCTCTCTCTCTCTATCTATCTATCTATCTATCTATCTATCTATCTATCTATCTATCTATCTATCTATCTATCTATCCATCTATCTATCTCTCCACCTCCCCATCTCTCCATCTGTCCACATCTCCATCTCTCCATTTCTCCATCTCTCCACCTATCTCTCTATCTATCTCTCTTTCTCTCTATCTATCTATCTCTCTTTCTCTCTATTTCTCTATCTCTATTTCTCTCTCTATCTATCTATCTCTCCATCTCTCCAGCTCGCTATATATCTCTCTATCTTTCTACCTGTCTCTCTATCTATCTATCTCTCTCTCTATCACTCTCTATCACTATCTCTCTCTCACTATCTTTCTGTCTATTTCTCTTGATCTCCATCTCTTTCTCTTTATCGCTCTATCTCTCTATCTATCTTCTCTATCTCTCTATATCTCTATATCTCTATTTCTCTCTCTATCTCTATCTTTCATTCTATCTATCTATATTTCTCTCTATCTATCTATCTATCTATCTATCTATATTTCTATCTCTCTACCTATCTCTCTATCTCTCTATCTCACTATTTCTCTCTCTCTATCTGTCTATCTACCCATCTATCTCTCCATCTCTCTACCTATCTTTACCTATCTCTCTATCTCTATTTCTCTCTCTCTCTCTCTAACTATCTATCCATCTCTTCATCTCTCCATTTCTCCATCTCTCCACCTATCTCTCTATCCTTCTATCACTCTATCTCTCTCTATATATCTATCTATCTATCTGTCCATCTCTCTATCTATCTATCTCTCTCTCTGTCTCTATCTCTCTCTATCTGTACCTCTCTCTCTATTTCTCTCTCACTATTTATCTGTCTATTTCTGTCTCTATCTCTCTATCGCTCTCTCTATCTCTCTCTATCTCGCTTTCTCTCTATCTCTCTATTTCCCTCTCTATCTCTCTATCTCTCGCTCCAGCTCTATCTCTCTATCTCCCTATTTCTCTCTCTATCTATCTTTCTATCCATCTCTCTTTATCTATCTATCTATCTCACCATCTATCCATCTATCGCTCCATCTCTCCATTCTTCCATCTTTCCATCTCTCCTTCTCTACACTTCTCCATCTCTCTACCTATCCCTCTATCCCTCTATCTCTCTATCTCACTATCTCTCTCTCTCTCTCTCTCTCTCTCTCTCTCTCTATCTATATCTATCTATCTATCTATCTATCTATCTATATATCTATCTATCTATCTATCTATCTATCCATCTCTCTATCTCTCCACCTCCCCATCTCTCCATCTCTCCACATCTCCATCTCTCCATTTCTCCATCTCTCCACCTATCTCTCTATCTATCTCTCTATCTATCTCTCTTTCTCTCTATCTATCTATCTCTCTTTCTCTCTATTTCTCTATCTCTATTTCTCTCTCTATCTATCTATCTCTCCATCTCTCCAGCTCTCTATCTATCTCTCTATCTTTCTACCTATCTCTCTATCTATCTATCTCTCTCTCTATCACTCTCTCTATCACTCTCTATCACTATCTCTCTCTCTCACTATCTTTCTGTCTATTTCTCTTGATCTCCATCTCTTTCTCTCTATCGCTCTATCTCTCTATCTATCTTCTCTATCTCTCTATATCTCTATTTCCCTCTCTATCTCTATCTTTCATTCTATCTATCTATATTTCTATCTATCTATCTATCTCTCTCTCTCTCTCTATCGCTCTATCTCTCTATTTCCCTATTTCTCTATCTCTCTATTTCTCTCTCTATCGATCTATCTCTCCATCTCTCCATCTCTCTACCTATCTCTCTATCTTTCTACCTATCTCTCTATCTATCTCTCTATCTCTCTCTCTCTATCACTCTCTATCACTATCTCTATCTCGCTATCTTTCTGTCTATTTCTCTTGATCTCCATCTCTTTCTCTCTATCTCTCTATCTCGCTATCTACCTTCTCTATCTCTCTATATCTCTATTTCTCTCTCTATCTCTATCTTTCATTCTATCTATCTATATTTCTCTCTATATTTCTCTATCTATCTATCTATCTATCTATCTATCTATCTATCTATCTATCTATCTCCTTCTCCCTCAATTTCTCTCTTTGTCTATCGATCGATCTCTCTCTCTCTCTCTCTCTCTCTCTCTCTATCTATCTATCTATCTATCTATATTTCTATCTCTCTACCTATCTCTCTATCTCTCTATCT
>NW_027254515.1:0-5000 GCF_044704955.1 Pristiophorus japonicus
ACCTAACACTAACCCTGGCCCTAACCCTAAACCTAACCCAAACCCTAACCCATACCCTAACCCTAATCCCAGCCCAAACCCTAACCCTAATCCTAACCCTAACCCTAACCCTAGCCCTAGCTCGAGCTCTAACCTTAACCCTAACCCAACCCCAACCCTAACCCTAACCCTCGCCCTAGCACTAGACCCAACCCTAAACCTAACCCTAACCCTACCCCTAAACCTAGCCCTAACCTCAAACCTAACCGTAACCGTAACACTAACCCTAACCCTAACTCTAACATGAACCCGAACCCTAAACCTAACCCTAACCCTAACCCTAACCCTAACCCTAACCCTAACCCTAGCCCTAACTCTAACACTATCACTAAACCTAACCCTAACCCTAACCCTAACCCGAACACTAACCCTAGCCCTGAACCTAACCTAAACCTAACATTGCCCAATTCATAACACTAACCCTAACCCTAACCCTAACCCTAATCCTAAACCGAACCCTAACTCTAACACTAACCATAGCCCTAACCCTAATCCTAACCCTAGCCCTAACCCTAGCCCTAACCCTAATCCTAGCCCTAAACCTAAACCTAACCCTAACCCTAACCCTAAACCTAATCATAGCCCTAACCCTAACCCTAATCCTAAGCCTAGCCCTAACCCTAACACTACCCCTAACCCTAACCCTAGCCCGAACCTTAACCCTAGCCCTAGCCCTAGCCCAAGCCCGAACCCTAATGCTAGCTCTAACCCTAATCCTAACCCAAATGATAACCCGAACCCTAAATCTAACCCTAGCCCTAACACTAACCCGAACCCTAACCCCAATCCTAACCGTAATCCTAACCCTAACACTAACCCTAATCCTAACCCTCACACAAACCCTAGTGCTAGCACTAGCCCTAGCCCTAACCCTAATCCTAACGCTAACCCTAGCCCTAACCCTAGCCCTAACACTAAACCAAACCCTAATCCTAAACCAAACCCTAAACCTAACACTAACCCTAACCCTAGCCCTAATCCTAACCCTAACCCTAAACCTAATCCGAGCCGTAACCCCAAACCTAACACTAACCCTGGCCCTAACCCTAAACCTAACCCAAACCCTAACCCTAATCCTAACCCTA
Organism: Pristiophorus japonicus; assembly: GCF_044704955.1. Classification (NCBI taxonomy): domain Eukaryota; kingdom Metazoa; phylum Chordata; class Chondrichthyes; family Pristiophoridae; genus Pristiophorus; species Pristiophorus japonicus. The sequence goes on from NW_027254515.1 coordinate 1,125, forward strand.
ACCCTAACCCTAGCCCTAGCTCGAGCTCTAACCTTAACCCTAACCCAACCCCAACCCTAACCCTAACCCTCGCCCTAGCACTAGACCCAACCCTAAACCTAACCCTAACCCTACCCCTATACCTAGCCCTAACCTCAAACCTAACCGTAACCGTAACACTAACCCTAACCCTAACTCTAACACGAACCCGAACCCTAACCCTAACCCTAACCCTAAACCTAACCCTAACCCTAACCCTAGCCCTAACTCTAACACTATCACTAAACCTAACCCTAACCCTAACCCTAACCCGAACACTAACCCTAGCCCTGAACCTAACCTAAACCTAACATGGCCCAAATCATAACACTAACCCTAACCCTAACCCTAACCCTAATCCTAAACCGAACCCTAACTCTAACACTAACCATAGCCCTAACCCTAATCCTAACCCTAGCCCTAACCCTAGCCCTAACCCTAATCCTAGCCCTAAACCTAAACCTAACCCTAACCCTAACCCTAGCCCTAATCCGAACACTAACCCTAACCCTAAACCTAAATCTAATCCTAACCCTAGCCCTAGCCCTAACCTTAACCCTAACCCTAACCCTAACCCTAGCCCTAACACTAACCCTAATCCTAACCCTAACCCTCGCCCTAACCCTAACCCTAACACTAACCCTAACCCTAAATCTAGCCCTAACCCAAACCCTAGCCCTAACCCTAACCCTAAATCTAACCCTAACACTAACCCTAGCCCTAGCCCTAGCCCTAACCCTAACCCTAACACTAGCCCTAACGCTAAACCTAAAACTAATCCTAGCCCTAGCACTAGCCCTAGCCATAAGCCTAATACTAACTCCAACCCTAACCCAAACCCTAACCCTAACCCTAATCCTAGCCCTAACCCTAACCCTAAACCTAACCCTAACACTAATCCTAGCCCTAGCCCTAGCCCTAACCCTAACCCTATCCCTAACACTAAGCCTAGCCCTAGCACTAGCCCTAACGCTAACCGTAACCCTACCCTAGCCCTAAACCAAGCCCTAATCCTAACCCTATCCCGAACCCTAATCCTAGCCCTAGCCCTAACACTGACCCCAACCCAAACACTAACCCTCGCCCTAGCACTAGACGTAACCCTAAACGTAACCCTAACCCTACCCCTAAACCTAGCCCTAATCTCAAACCTAAACCTAACCGTAACACGAAACCTAACCCTAACTCTAACCCTAACCCTAACCCTCAGCCTAACCCTAAAGCTAATCCTAACCCTAACCCTAACCCTAACCATAATTCTAACCCTAGCTCTAGCCCTAACACTAGCCCTAGCCCTAACCCTCACCCTAGCCCTAACACTAACCATAGCCCTAACCCTAACCCTAACCCTAACCCTAACCCTAATCCTAGCCTTAGCTCTATCCCTAACCTTAACCCTAAACCTAAACCCCAACCCTAACCCTAAACCTAGCCCTAGCAGTAGCCCTAACCCTAAACCTAACCCTAACCCGAGCCCTAAACCTAGCCCTATCATCAAAGCTAACCCTAACCGTAACACTAACCCTAACCCTAACCCTAACTGTCACCCTAACCCTAATCCTAACCCTAACCCTAACCATAATTCTAACCCTAGCTCTAGCCCTAACCCTAGCCCTAGCCCTAACCCTCACCCTAACCCTAGCCCTAACACTAGCCCTAGCCCTAGCCCTAACTCTAACCCTAAACCTAACCCTAACGCTATCCCTAACACATACCCTAAGCCTAACCCTAGCCCAGACCCTAACCCTAACCCTAACCCTAACCCTAACCCTAGACCTAACCCTAAACCTAACACTAACCCAAATCCAAACCCTAATCCTAATCCTAACCCTAACCCTAACCCTAACCCTAACCCTAACCCTAACCCTAACCCTAACCCTAACCCTAACCCTAACCCTAACCCTAACCCTAACCCTAACCCTAGACCTAACCCTAAACCTAACACTAACCCAAATCCAAACCCGAATCCTAACCCTAACCCTAAACCTAACCCTAAACCTAGCCCTAACCCGAGCCCTAGCCGTGACCCTAACCCGAACCCTAACCCTACCCCTAAACGTAACCCTAACCCTAGCCCTAACTCTAACACTATCCCTAAACCTAACACTAACCCTAACCCTAACCCTAACCCGAACACTAACCCTACCCCTGAAACTAACCTAAACCTAACATTGCCTGAATCATAACACTAACCCTAGCCCTAACCCCAACCCTAACTCTAATCCTAAACCTAACACTAACCATAGTGCTAGCACTAACCCTAACCCTAACCCTTACCCTAACCCTAACCCTAACCCTAACCCTAATCCTAAGCCTAACCCTAAACCTAACAATAACCCTAACCCTAGCCCTAATCCTAACCCTAACCCTAATCCTAAACCTAATCCGAGCCGTACACATAAACCTAACACTAACCCTGGCCCTAACCCTAAACCTAACACTAACCCTAAACCTAAACCTAACCCTAATCCTAGCCCTAGCCCTAACATTAAACCTAACCCTAACCCGAACCCTAACCCGAGCCCTAACACTAACCCTAACCCTAACCCTAAGCCTAACCCTCGCCCTAACTCTAACACTAACCCTAACCCCTTAACCCTAGCCCTAGACCTAACCCTAGCCCAAGCCCGAACCCTAACGCTAGCCCTAACCCTAATCCTAACCCTAAAGATAACCCAAACCCTAAATCTAACCCTAACCCTAACACTAACCCTAACCCTAACCCTAACCCTAAATCTGACCCTAACCCTAACCCTAACCCTAGCCCTAACCTAAACCCTAACCCCAACCCTAATCCTAACACTGGCACTAACGCTAGCCTTATCCCTAACCCTAACCGTAAAACTATCCCTAACCCTAACCCAAACCCTAACCCTATCCTAACCCTAACCCTACCCCTTACACTAGCCCTAGCCCGAAACCTAAACCTAACCCAAACACGAACCCTAACCCGAAACCAAGCCCTAACCCTAACCCTAACCCTAGCCCGAGCCCTAACCATAGCCCTAGCCCTGAACCTAACCCTAACCCTAAACCTAACCCTAACTCTAAACCAAACCCTAACCCTAACCCAATCCCAAACGCTCACTCAAACACTAAGCCTAGCCCTGAACCTAACCTAAACCTAACATTGCCCTAATCCTAACACTAACCCGAACCCTAACCCTAACCCTAATCCTAAACCTACTCCTAAACCTAGCCCTAACCCTGACCCTAACCCTAACCTGAACCCTAACACTAAACCGAGCCCAAGCACTAGCCGTAGCCCAACCCTAAATCTAACCCTAACCCTAAACCTAATCATAGCCCTAACCCTAACCCTAATCCTAAGCCTAGCCCTAACCCTAACCCTAACCCTAACCCTAACCCTAACCCTAACCCTAACCCTAACCCTAACCCTAACCCTAACCCTAACCCTAACCCGAACCCTAATGCTAGCTCTAACCCTAATCCTAACCCAAATGATAACCCGAACCCTAAATCTAACCCTAGCCCTAACACTAACCCGAACCCTAACCCCAATCCTAACCGTAATCCTAACCCTAACACTAACCCTAATCCTAACCCTAACACTAACCCTAGTGCTAGCACTAGCCCTAGCCCAAACCCTAACCCTAACGCTAACCCTAGCCCTAACCCTAGCCCTAACACTAAACCAAACCCTAATCCTAAACCAAACCCTAAACCTAACACTAACCCTAACCCTAGCCCTAATCCTAACCCTAACCCTAACCCTAAACCTAATCCGAGCCGTAACCCCAAACCTAACACTAACCCTGGCCCTAACCCTAAACCTAACCCAAACCCTAACCCATACCCTAACCCTAATCCCAGCCCAAACCGTAACCCTAATCCTAA
>NW_027254515.1:10000-12500 GCF_044704955.1 Pristiophorus japonicus
CTAACCCTAACCGTAAAACTATCCCTAACCCTAACCCAAACCCGAACCCTTTCTTAAACCTAACCCCACCCCTAACACTAGCCCTAGCCCGAACCCTAAACCTAACCCAAACACTAACCCTAACCCTAATCCTAACCCTAACCCGAACCCTAACCCAATCCCAAACCCTAACTCAAACAGTAACCCTAGCCCTGAACCTAACCTAAACCTAACATTGCCCAAATCCTAACACTAAACCGAACCCTAACCCTAACCCTAATCCTAAACCTAATCCTAAACCTAGCCCTAACCCTGACCCTAACCCTAACCTGAACCCTAACACTAAGCCGAGCCCTAGCACCAGCCGTAGCCCAACCCTAAATCTAAACTTAACCCTAAACCTAATCATAGCCCTAACCCTAACCCTAATCCTAAGCTTAGCCCTAACCCTAACACTGCCCCTAACACTAATCCTTACCCTAACCCTAAACCTAACCCTAACCCTAACCCTAAACCTAACCCTAACGCTAAACCTAACCCTAGCCCTAAAGCTAGCCCTAACCCTAACCGTAACCCTAATCCTAGCCCTAACCCTAACCCTAACCCTAAACCTAGCCCTAACCTTAACCCTAGCCCTAGCCCTAGCCCAAGCCCGAACCCTAATGCTAGCCCTAACCCTAATCCTAACCCAAATGATAACCCTAACCCTAAATCTAACCCTAGCCCTAACACTAACCCTAACCCTAACCCCAACCCTAACCCTAATCCTAACCCTAACACTAACTCTAATCCTAACCCTAACACTAACCATAGTGCGAGCACTAGCCCTAGCCCAAACCCTAACCCTAACGCTAACCCTAGCCCTAACCCTAGCCCTAACACTAAACCAAACCCTAATCCTAAGCCTAACCCTAAACCTAACACTAACCCTAACCCTAGCCCTAATCCTAACCCTAACCCTAACCCTAAACCTAATCCGAGCCGTAACCCTAAACCTAACACTAACCCTGGCCCTAACCCTAAACCTAACCCTAACCCTAACCCATACCCTAACCCTAATCCCAGCCCTAACCCTAACCCTAATCCTAACCCTAACCCTAACCCTAGCCCTAGCTCGAGCTCTAACCTTAACCCAAACCCAATACCAACCCTAACCCTAACCCTCGCCCTAGCACTCGACCCAACCCTAAACCTAACCCTAACCCTACCCCTAAACCTAGCCCTAACCTCAAACCTAACCGTAACCGTAACACTAACCCTAACCCTAACCCTAACCCTAACCCTAACCCTAACCCTAACCCTAACCCTAACCCTAACTCTAACCCTAACCCTAACCCTAACCCAAACCCTAACCCTAACCCTAAACCTAACATTGCCCAAATCATAACACTAACCCTAACCCGAACCCTAATCCTAAACCGAACCCTAACTCTAACACTAACCATAGCCCTAAACCTAATCCTAACCCTGGCCCTAACGCTAGCCCGAACCCTAATCTTAGCCCTAACCCTAAACCTAACTCTAACCCTAACCCTAGCCCTAATCCTAACACTAACCCCAACCCTAACCCTAAACCTAAATCTAATCCTAACCCTAGCCCTAGCCCTAACCTTAACCCTAACCCTAACCCTAGCCCTAACACTAACCCTAACCCTAACCCTAACCCTCGCCCTAACTCTAACCCTAACACTAACTCGAACCCTAATCCTAAACCTAAAACTAACCCTAGCCCTTGCACTAGCCCTAGCCGTAAGCCTAATACTAACCCTAACCCTAACCCTAACCCTAACCCTAACCCTTACCCTAACCCTAACCCTAACCCTACCCCTAACCCTAACCCTAACCCTAACCCTAACCCTAACCCTAGCCCTAATCCTAACCTTAACCCTAACCCTAAACCTAATCCGAGCCGTAACCCTAATCCTAGCCCTAGCCCTAACCTAAACCCTAACCCTAACCCTAACCCTAACCCTAACCCTAGGCCTAACACTAACCCTAACCCTAACCCTAACCCTAAGCGTAACCCTCGCCCTAACTCTAACCCTAACCCTAACTTTAACCCTAACTCTAACCCAAATCCTAAACCTAACACTAACCCTAGCCCTAGCACTAGCACTAGCCCTAACCCTAACCCTAAACCTAGCCCTAACCCTAGCCCTAACCCTAACCCTATCACTAACCCTAATCCTAGCCCTAACCCTAACCCTAAACCTAACCCTAAGCCTAACCCTAGCCCTAGCACTAGCCCTAACGCTAACCGTAACCCTACCCTAGCCCTAAACCAAGCCCAAATCCTAACCCTATCCTGAACCCTAATCCTAGCCCTAACCCTAACCCTAACCCAAGCCCTAAACCTGACCCTAGCCCAAGCCCAAACCCTAGCCCAAGCCCGAACCCTAACGCTAGCCCTAACCCTAACCCTAACACAAACCATAACCCTAACCCGAAAGCTAACCCTAGCCCTAACACTAACCCTAACCCTCACCCTAACCCTAACCCTAAAGCTAGCCCCAACACTTAC
>NW_027254515.1:25000-42500 GCF_044704955.1 Pristiophorus japonicus
TCCTGAACCCTAATCCTAGCCCTAACCCTAACCCTAACCCAAGCCCTAAACCTGACCCTAGCCCAAGCCCAAACCCTAGCCCAAGCCCGAACCCTAACGCTAGCCCTAACCCTAACCCTAACACAAACCATAACCCTAACCCGAAAGCTAACCCTAGCCCTAACACTAACCCTAACCCTCACCCTAACCCTAACCCTAAAGCTAGCCCCAACACTTACCCAAACCCTAACCCTAACCCGAAAGCTAACCCTAGCCCTAACACTAACCCTAACCCTCACCCTAACCCTAACCCTAAAGCTAGCCCCAACACTTACCCAAACCCTAACCCTAACCCTAACCCTAACCCTAATCCTAACCCTAACCCCACCCCTAACCCTAGCCCTAGCACGAACCCTAAATCTAACCCTAACCCTAACACTAATCCTAACCCTAACCCTAACCCTAATCCTAACCCTAGCCCGAGCCCTAATCATAGCCCTGGCCCTGAACCTAACCCTAACCCTAACCCTAACTCTAAACCTAACCCTAACCCTAAGCCTAACCCAAACCCTAACCCAAACCCTAACCCTAGCCCTGAACCTAACCGAAACCGAACATTGCCCTAATCCTAACACTAACCCTAACCCCAAACCTAACCCAAGCACGAACCCTTATCCTAACACTAAAACTAACCCTAAACCTAACCCTAACCCTAACCCTAACATTGCCCTAATCCTAACACTAACCCTAACCCTAACCGTAGACCTAAACCTAACCCTAGACCTAAAACTAACCCTAAACCTAACCCTAACCCAAACACTCACACTAACACTAAACCTAGCACTAGCACTAGACCTAGCCCTAAACCTAAACCTAACCCTGACCCTAGACCTAACCCTAACCCTAACCCTAACACTAGCTCCAGCCCGAGCCCTAATCCTAACTCTAAACCTAACCCTAACCCTAACCCTAACCCGAGCACTAACCCTTATCCTGACCATAACCCTAACACTCACCCTTGCCCAAACCCTAACCATAAACCGAACACTAACCTGAGCCCGAGTCCGAACCGCAACCCTAACACAAATCCTGGACCTCACTCTAACCCTAACCCGAGCGATAACCCTAACCCTAACGCTAGCCCTGAACCGAACCTAAAGCTAACATTGCTCTAATCCTAACACTAACCCTAACCCAAACCCTAACCCTAAACCTAACACTAACCCTAACACTAACCCTAGCAATAACACTAGTCCTAGCCCTAACCCTAACCCTAACCCTAACCCTAACTCTAACCCTAACCCTAGCCCTAATCCTAACCTTAACCCGAACCCTAAACCTAATCCGAGCCGTAACCCTAATCCTAGCCCTAGCCCTAACCTAAACCCTAATCCTAACCCTAACCCTAGCCCTAACACTTACCCTAACTCTAACCCTAACCCTAAGCGTAACCCTCGCCCTAACTCTAACCCTAACCCTAACCTTAACCCTAACCCTAACCCAAATCCTAAACCTAACACTAACCATAGCCCTAGCACTAGCACTAGCCCTAACCCTAACCCTAAACCTAGCCCTAACCCTAGCCCTAACCCCAACCCTAACCCTAACCCTAACCCTAACCCTAACCCTAACCCTAACCCTAACACTAATCCCAGCCCTAACCCTAAACCTAATCCTAACCCTAACCCTAACCCTAGCCCTAGCTCGAGCTCTAGCCTTAACCCTAACCCAACCCCAACCCTAACCCTAACCCTCGCCCTAGCACTAGACCCAACCTTAAACCTAACCCTAACCCTACCCCTAAACCTAGCCCTAACCTCAAACCTAACCGTAACCGTAACACTAACCCTAACTCTAACACTAACCCTAACCCTAACCCTAACCCTAAGCCTAACCCGAAACCTAATCCTAACCATAACCCTAGCCCTAAACCTACCCCTAACCTCAAACCTAACCCTAACCGTAACACTAACCCTAACCCTAACCCTAATCCTAAACCTAACCCGAACCCTAACCCTAACCCAAACACTAACGCTAGCCCTAACCCTAACCCTAAACCTAACCCTAACATTATCCATAACCCTAACCCGAACCCTAACCTAACCCTAATTCTAACACTAACCGTAACCCTAACCCTAGACCTAACCCTAAACCTAACACTAACCCTAATCCTAACCCTAATCCTAACTCTAACCCAAACCGTAACCCTAACCCTAAACCTAACCCTAACCCTAGCCCTAACCCGAGCCCTAGCCCTGAAACTAACCCTAACCCTAACCCTACCCCTAACCCTAACCCTAGCCCTAACTGTAACACTATCACTAAACCTAACCCTAACCCTAACCCTAACATGAACACTAACCCTAGCCCTGAACCTAACCTAAACCTAACATTGCCCAAATCATAACACTAACCCTAACCCTAACCCTAATCCAAAACCGAACCCTAACTCTAACACTAACCATAGCCCTAACCCTAATCCTAACCCTAGCCCTAACACTAGCCCTAACCCTAATCCTCGCCCTAACCCTAGCTCTAATCCTAACACTAACCCTAACCCTAACCCTAAACCTAACCCTAACCCTAACCCTAACCCGAAACCTAACCCTAATCCTAGCCCTAACCCTAAACCTAACCCTGACCCTAACCCTAGCCCTAATCCTAACACTAACCCAAACCCTGACCCTAAACCTAAATCTAATCCTAAACCTAGCCCTAGCCCTAACCTTAACCCTAACCCTAACCCTAACCCTAGCCCTAACACTAACGCTAACCCTAACCCTCGCCCTAACTCTAACCCTAACACTAACCCTAACCCTAATCCTAAACCTAAAACTAACCCTAGCCCTAAGCCTAATACTAACCCTAACCCTAACCCTAACCCTAACCCTAACCCGAATCCTAGCCCTAACCCTAACCCTAATCCTAACCCTAACCCTAACCCTAGCCCTAGCTCGAGCTCTAACCTTAACCCAAACCCAATACCAACCCTAACCCTAACCCTCGCCCTAGCACTCGACCCAACCCTAAACCTAACCCTAACCCTACCCCTAAACCTAGCCCTAACCTCAAACCTAACCGTAACCGTAACACTAACCCTAACCCTAACCCTAACCCTAACCCTAACCCTAACCCTAATCCTAACCCTAACCCTAACCCTAACCCAAACCCTAACCCTAACCCTAAACCTAACATTGCCCAAATCATAACACTAACCCTAACCCGAACCCTAATCCTAAACCGAACCCTAACTCTAACACTAACCATAGCCCTAAACCTAATCCTAACCCTGGCCCTAACGCTAGCCCGAACCCTAATCTTAGCCCTAACCCTAAACCTAACTCTAACCCTAACCCTAGCCCTAATCCTAACACTAACCCCAACCCTAACCCTAAACCTAAATCTAATCCTAACCCTAGCCCTAGCCCTAACCTTAACCCTAACCCTAACCCTAGCCCTAACACTAACCCTAACCCTAACCCTAACCCTCGCCCTAACTCTAACCCTAACACTAACTCGAACCCTAATCCTAAACCTAAAACTAACCCTAGCCCTAGCACTAGCCCTAGCCGTAAGCCTAATACTAACCCTAACCCTAACCCTAACCCTAACCCTAACCCTTACCCTAACCCTAACCCTAACCCTACCCCTAACCCTAACCCTAACCCTAACCCTAACCCTAACCCTAGCCCTAATCCTAACCTTAACCCTAACCCTAAACCTAATCCGAGCCGTAACCCTAATCCTAGCCCTAGCCCTAACCTAAACCCTAACCCTAACCCTAACCCTAACCCTAACCCTAGGCCTAACACTAACCCTAACCCTAACCCTAACCCTAAGCGTAACCCTCGCCCTAACTCTAACCCTAACCCTAACTTTAACCCTAACTCTAACCCAAATCCTAAACCTAACACTAACCCTAGCCCTAGCACTAGCACTAGCCCTAACCCTAACCCTAAACCTAGCCCTAACCCTAGCCCTAACCCTAACCCTATCACTAACCCTAATCCTAGCCCTAACCCTAACCCTAAACCTAACCCTAAGCCTAACCCTAGCCCTAGCACTAGCCCTAACGCTAACCGTAACCCTACCCTAGCCCTAAACCAAGCCCAAATCCTAACCCTATCCTGAACCCTAATCCTAGCCCTAACCCTAACCCTAACCCAAGCCCTAAACCTGACCCTAGCCCAAGCCCAAACCCTAGCCCAAGCCCGAACCCTAACGCTAGCCCTAACCCTAACCCTAACACAAACCATAACCCTAACCCGAAAGCTAACCCTAGCCCTAACACTAACCCTAACCCTCACCCTAACCCTAACCCTAAAGCTAGCCCCAACACTTACCCAAACCCTAACCCTAACCCGAAAGCTAACCCTAGCCCTAACACTAACCCTAACCCTCACCCTAACCCTAACCCTAAAGCTAGCCCCAACACTTACCCAAACCCTAACCCTAACCCTAACCCTAACCCTAATCCTAACCCTAACCCCACCCCTAACCCTAGCCCTAGCACGAACCCTAAATCTAACCCTAACCCTAACACTAATCCTAACCCTAACCCTAACCCTAATCCTAACCCTAGCCCGAGCCCTAATCATAGCCCTGGCCCTGAACCTAACCCTAACCCTAACCCTAACTCTAAACCTAACCCTAACCCTAAGCCTAACCCAAACCCTAACCCAAACCCTAACCCTAGCCCTGAACCTAACCGAAACCGAACATTGCCCTAATCCTAACACTAACCCTAACCCCAAACCTAACCCAAGCACGAACCCTTATCCTAACACTAAAACTAACCCTAAACCTAACCCTAACCCTAACCCTAACATTGCCCTAATCCTAACACTAACCCTAACCCTAACCGTAGACCTAAACCTAACCCTAGACCTAAAACTAACCCTAAACCTAACCCTAACCCAAACACTCACACTAACACTAAACCTAGCACTAGCACTAGACCTAGCCCTAAACCTAAACCTAACCCTAACCCTAGACCTAACCCTAACCCTAACCCTAACACTAGCTCCAGCCCGAGCCCTAATCCTAACTCTAAACCTAACCCTAACCCTAACCCTAACCCGAGCACTAACCCTTATCCTGACCATAACCCTAACACTCACCCTTGCCCAAACCCTAACCATAAACCGAACACTAACCTGAGCCCGAGTCCGAACCGCAACCCTAACACAAATCCTGGACCTCACTCTAACCCTAACCCGAGCGATAACCCTAACCCTAACGCTAGCCCTGAACCGAACCTAAAGCTAACATTGCTCTAATCCTAACACTAACCCTAACCCAAACCCTAACCCTAAACCTAACACTAACCCTAACACTAACCCTAGCAATAACACTAGTCCTAGCCCTAACCCTAACCCTAACCCTAACCCTAACTCTAACCCTAACCCTAGCCCTAATCCTAACCTTAACCCGAACCCTAAACCTAATCCGAGCCGTAACCCTAATCCTAGCCCTAGCCCTAACCTAAACCCTAATCCTAACCCTAACCCTAGCCCTAACACTTACCCTAACCCTAACCCTAACCCTAAGCGTAACCCTCGCCCTAACTCTAACCCTAACCCTAACCTTAACCCTAACCCTAACCCAAATCCTAAACCTAACACTAACCATAGCCCTAGCACTAGCACTAGCCCTAACCCTAACCCTAAACCTAGCCCTAACCCTAGCCCTAACCCCAACCCTAACCCTAACCCTAACCCTAACCCTAACCCTAACCCTAACACTAACACTAATCCCAGCCCTAACCCTAAACCTAATCCTAACCCTAACCCTAACCCTAGCCCTAGCTCGAGCACTAGCCTTAACCCTAACCCAACCCCAACCCTAACCCTAACCCTCGCCCTAGCACTAGACCCAACCTTAAACCTAACCCTAACCCTACCCCTAAACCTAGCCCTAACCTCAAACCTAACCGTAACCGTAACACTAACCCTAACTCTAACACTAACCCTAACCCTAACCCTAACCCTAAGCCTAACCCGAAACCTAATCCTAACCATAACCCTAGCCCTAAACCTACCCCTAACCTCAAACCTAACCCTAACCGTAACACTAACCCTAACCCTAACCCTAATCCTAAACCTAACCCGAACCCTAACCCTAACCCAAACACTAACGCTAGCCCTAACCCTAACCCTAAACCTAACCCTAACATTATCCATAACCCTAACCCGAACCCTAACCTAACCCTAATTCTAACACTAACCGTAACCCTAACCCTAGACCTAACCCTAAACCTAACACTAACCCTAATCCTAACCCTAATCCTAACTCTAACCCAAACCGTAACCCTAACCCTAAACCTAACCCTAACCCTAGCCCTAACCCGAGCCCTAGCCCTGAAACTAACCCTAACCCTAACCCTACCCCTAACCCTAACCCTAGCCCTAACTGTAACACTATCACTAAACCTAACCCTAACCCTAACCCTAACATGAACACTAACCCTAGCCCTGAACCTAACCTAAACCTAACATTGCCCAAATCATAACACTAACCCTAACCCTAACCCTAATCCAAAACCGAACCCTAACTCTAACACTAACCATAGCCCTAACCCTAATCCTAACCCTAGCCCTAACACTAGCCCTAACCCTAATCCTCGCCCTAACCCTAGCTCTAATCCTAACACTAACCCTAACCCTAACCCTAAACCTAACCCTAACCCTAACCCTAACCCGAAACCTAACCCTAATCCTAGCCCTAATCCTAAACCTAACCCTGACCCTAACCCTAGCCCTAATCCTAACACTAACCCAAACCCTGACCCTAAACCTAAATCTAATCCTAAACCTAGCCCTAGCCCTAACCTTAACCCTAACCCTAACCCTAACCCTAGCCCTAACACTAACGCTAACCCTAACCCTCGCCCTAACTCTAACCCTAACACTAACCCTAACCCTAATCCTAAACCTAAAACTAACCCTAGCCCTAAGCCTAATACTAACCCTAACCCTAACCCTAACCCTAACCCTAACCCGAATCCTAGCCCTAACCCTAACCCTAAACCTAACCCTAACGCTAACCCTAACCCTAACACTAGCCCTAACGCTTAACCTAACCCGAACCCTAGCCCTAAACCTAGCCCTAACCCTAACCCTAACCCTAACCCTAACACTAACCCTAACCCTAGCCCTAACACTAACCCTAACCCTAACCCTCGCCCTAACCCTAACCCTAATCCTAAACCTAAAACTAACCCTAGCCCTAGCACTAGCCCTAGCCGTAAGCCTAATACTAACCCTAACCCTAACCCTAACCCTAACCCTAACCCTAATCCTAGCCCTAACCCTAACCCTAAACCTAGCCCTAACACTAACCCTAACCCTAATCCTAAACCTAAAACTAACCCTAGCCCTAGCACTAGCCCTAGCCGTAAGCCTAATACTAACCCTAACCCTAACCCTAACCCTAGCCCTAAACCTAGCCCTAACCCTAACCCTAACCCTAAACCTAATCCTAGCCCTAACCCTAACCCTAGCCCTAATCTTAACCCTAGACCTAGACCTAACCCTAGCCCAAGTCCGAACCCTAACGCTAGCCCTAACCCTAATTCTAACCCTAAAGATAACCCTAACCCTAAATCTAACCCTAGCCCTAACACTAACCCTAATCCTAACCCTAACCCTAAATCTAACCCCAACCCTAACCCTAACCCTAACCCTAACCCTAACCCTAACCCTAACCCTAACCCTAACCCTAACCCGAACCCTAACCCTAACCCTAACCCTAACCCTAATCCTAACACTGACACTAACGCTAGCCTTATCCCTAACCCTAACCGTAAAACTATCCCTAACCCTAACCCAAACCCTAACCCTATCCTAACCCTAACCCTATCCCTAACACTAGCCCTAGCCCGAACCCTAAACCTAACCCAAACCCTAACCCTAACCCTAATCCTAACCCTAACCCTAACCCTAACCCTAGCCCGAGCCCTAACCATAGCCCTAGCCCTGAACCTAACCCTAACCCTAAACCTAACCCTAACTCTAAACCAAACCCTAACCCTAACCCAATCACAAACCCTAACTCAAACACTAACCCTAGCCCTGAACCTAACCTAAAACTAACATTGCCCTAATCCTAACACTAACCCGAACCCTAACCCCAACCCTAATCCTAAACCTAATCCTAAACCTAGCCCTAACCCTGACCGTAACCCTAACCTGAACCCTAACACTAAGCCGAGCCCTAGCACTAGCCGTAGCCCAAACCTAAATCTAACCCTAACCCTAAACCTAATCATAGACCTAACCCTAACCCTAATCCTAAGCCTAGCCCTAACCCGAACACTACCCCTAACACTAATCCTTACCCTAACTCTAACACTAAACCTAACCCTAATCCTAGCCCTAACCCTAACCCTAACCCTAGCCCTAACCTTAACCCTAGCCCTAGCCCTAGCCCAAGCCCGAACCCTAATGCTAGCCCTAAACCTAATCCTAACCCTAATGATAACCCTAATCCTAACCCTAACACTAACCCTAGTGCTAGCACTAGCCCTAGCCCTAACCCTAACCCTAACCCTAACGCTAACCCGAGCCCTAACCCGAGCCCTAACACTAAACCAAACCCTAATCCTAAGCCTAACACTAAACCTAACAATAACCCTAACCCTAGCCCTAATCCTAACCCTAACCCTAACCCTAAACCTAATCCGAGCCGTAACCCTAAACCTAACACTAACCCTGGCCCTAACCTTAAACCTAACCCTAACCCTAACCCATACCCTAACACTAATCCCAGCCCTAATCCTAACCCTAATCCTAAACCTAACCTAACCCTAATTCTAGCCCTGACCCTAACCCTAACCCTAGCCCTAACCTTAACCCTAGCCCTAGCCCTAGCTCAAGCGCGAACCCTAATGCTAGCCCTAATCCTAATCCTAACCCTAATGATAACCCTAATCCTAACCCTAACACTAACCCTAGTGCTAGCACTAGCCCTAGCCCTAACCCTAACCCTAACCCTAACGCTAATCCTAGCCCTAACCCTAGCCCTAACACTAAACCAAACCCTAATCCTAAGCCTAACACTAAACCTAACAATAACCCTAACCCTAGCCCTAATCCTAACCCTAACCCTAACCCTAAACCTAATCCGAGCCGTAACCCTAAACCTAACCCTAACCCTAACCCATACCCTAACACTAATCCCAGCCCTAACCCTAAACCTAATCCTAACCCTAACCCTAACCCTAGCCCTAGCTCGAGCTCTAGTCTTAACCCTAACCCAACCCCAACCCTAACCCTAACCCTCGCCCTAGCACTAGACCCAACCCTAAACCTAACCCTAACCCTACCCCTAAACCTAGCCCTAACCTCAAACCTAACCGTAACCGTAACACTAACCCTAACCCTAACTCTAACACTAACCCTAACCCTAACCCTAACCCTAAGCCTAACCCGAAACCTAATCCTAACCATAACCCTAGCCCTAAACCTACCCCTAACCTCAAACCTAACCCTAACCGTAACACTAACCCTAACCCTAACCCTAATCCTAAACCTAACCCGAACCCTAACCCTAACCCAAACACTAACGCTAGCCCTAACCCTAACCCTAAACCTAACCCTAACATTATCCATAACCCTAACCCGAACCCTAACCTAACCCTAATTCTAACACTAACCGTAACCCTAACCCTAGACCTAACCCTAAACCTAACACTAACCCTAATCCTAACCCTAATCCTAACTCTAACCCAAACCGTAACCCTAACCCTAAACCTAACCCTAACCCTAGCCCTAACCCGAGCCCTAGCCCTGAAACTAACCCTAACCCTAACCCTACCCCTAACCCTAACCCTAACCCTAGCCCTAACTGTAACACTATCACTAAACCTAACCCTAACCCTAACCCTAACATGAACACTAACCCTAGCCCTGAACCTAACCTAAACCTAACATTGCCCAAATCATAACACTAACCCTAACCCTAACCCTAATCCAAAACCGAACCCTAACTCTAACACTAACCATAGCCCTAACCCTAATCCTAACCCTAGCCCTAACACTAGCCCTAACCCTAATCCTCGCCCTAACCCTAGCCCTAATCCTAACACTAACCCTAACCCTAACCCTAAACCTAACCCTAACCCTAACACTAACCATAACCCGAACCCTAACCCTAATCCTAGCCCTAACCCTAAACCTAACCCTGACCCTAACCCTAGCCCTAATCCTAACACTAACCCAAACCCTAACCCTAAACCTAAATCTAATCCTAAACCTAGCCCTAGCCCTAACCTTAACCCTAACCCTAACCCTAACCCTAGCCCTAACACTAACGCTAACCCTAACCCTCGCCCTAACTCTAACCCTAACACTAACCCGAACCCTAATCCTAAACCTAAAACTAACCCTAGCCCTAGCACTAGCCCTAGCCGTAAGCCTAATACTAACCCTAACCCTAACCCTAACCCTAACCCTAACCCGAATCCTAGCCCTAACCCTAACCCTAAACCTAACCCTAACACTAACCCTAGCCCTAGCCCTAGCCCTAACGCTAACCCTAACCCTAACACTAGCCCTAACGCTAAACCTAACCCGAACCCTAGCCCTAAACCTAGCCCTAACCCTAACCCTAACCCTAACCCTAACACTAACCCTAACCCTAGCCCTAACACTAACCCTAACCCTAACCCTCGCCCTAACTCTAACCCTAACACTAACCCTAACCCTAATCCTAAACCTAAAACTAACCCTAGCCCTAGCACTAGCCCTAGCCGTAAGCCTAATACTAACCCTAACCCTAACCCTAACCCTAACCCTAACCCTAATCCTAGCCCTAACCCTAACCCTAAACCTAGCCCTAACACTAACCCGAACCCTAACCCTAACCCTAATCCTAAACCTAATCCTAAACCTAGCCCTAACCCTGACCCTAACCCTAACCTGAACCCTAACACCAAGCCGAGCCCGAGCACTAGCCGTAGCCCAACCCTAAACCTAACCCTAACCCTAAACCTAATCATAGCCCTAACCTAACCCTAATCCTAAGCCTAGCCCTAACCCTAACACTACCCCTAACACTAATCCTTACCCTAACCCTAACCCTAACCCTAAACCTAACCCTAACGCTAAACCTAACCCTAGCCCTAAAGCTAGCCCTAACCCTAACCCTAACCCTAATCCTAACCCTAACCCTAATCCTAGCCCTAACCCTAACCCTAAACCTAACCCTAACACTAACCCTAGCCCTAGCCCTAGCCCTAACGCTAACCCTAACCCTAACACTAGCCCTAATGCTAAACCTAACCCTAACCCTAACCCTAAACCTAATCCTAGCCCTAACCCTAACCCGAACCCTAATCTTAACCCTAGCCCTAGACCTAACCCTAGCCCAAGCCCGAACCCTAATGCAAGCCCTAACCCTAATCCTAACCCTAAAGATAACCCAAACCCTAAATCTAACCCTAGCCCTAACACTAACCCTAACCCTAACCCTAAGCCGAAATCTAACCCTAACCCTAACCCTAACCCTAACCCGAACCCTAAACCTAACCCTAACCCAAACACTCACACTAACACTAAACCTAGCACCAGCACTAGACCTAGCCCTAAACCTAAACCTAACCCTAACCCTAGACCTAACCCTAACCCTAACCCTAACACTAGCTCCAGCCCGAGCCCTAATCCTAACTCTAAACCTAACCCTAACCCTAACCCTAACCCGAGCACTAACCCTTATCCTGACCATAACCCTAACACTCACCCTTGCCCTAACCCTAACCATAAACCGAACACGAACCTGAGCCCGAGTCCGAACCGCAACCCTAACACAAATCCTGGACCTCACTCTAACCCTAACCCGAGCGATAACCCTAACCCTAACGCTAGCCCTGAACCGAACCTAAAGCTAACATTGCTCTAATCCTAACACTAACCCTAACCCAAACCCTAACCCTAAACCTAACACTAACCCTAACACTAACCCTAGCAATAACACTAGTCCTAGCCCTAACCCTAACCCTAACCCTAACCCTAACTCTAACCCTAACCCTAGCCCTAATCCTAACCTTAACCCGAACCCTAAACCTAATCCGAGCCGTAACCCTAATCCTAGCCCTAGCCCTAACCTAAACCCTAACCCTAACCCTAACCCTAGCCCTAACACTTACCCTAACCCTAACCCTAACCCTAAGCGTAACCCTCGCCCTAACTCTAACCCTAACCCTAACCTTAACCCTAACCCTAACCCAAATCCTAAACCTAACACTAACCATAGCCCTAGCACTAGCACTAGCCCTAACCCTAACCCTAAACCTAGCCCTAACCCTAGCCCTAACCCCAACCCTAACACTAACCCTAATCCTAGCCCTAACCCTAACCCTAAACCTAACCCTAACACTAACCCTAGCCCTAGCCCTAGCCCTAACCCTAACCCTATTCCTAACACTAAGCCGAGCCCTAGCACTAGCCCTAACGCTAACCGTAACCCTACCCTAGCCCTAAACCAAGCCCTAATCCTAACCCTATCCTGAACCCTAATCCTAGCCCGAACCCGAACGCTAACCCAAGCCCTAAACCTGACCCTGGCCCAAGCCCAAACCCTAGCCCAAGCCCGAACCCTAACGCTAGCCCTATCCCTAACCCTAACACTAACCATAACCCTAACCCGAAAGCTAACCCTAGCCCTAACACTAACCCTAACCCTCACCCTAACCCTAACCCTAAAGCTAGCCCTAACACTTACCCAAACCCTAACCCTAACCCTCGCCCTAACCCTATCCTAAACCCGAACCCTAACCCTAACACGAACCCTTAACCTAAGCCTAAACCTAGCCCTAACCCTAACCCTGATCCTATCCTAAACCTAACCCCACCCCTAACCCTAGCCTTAGCACGAACCCTAAATCTAACCCTAACCCTAACCCTAACCCTAATCCTAACCCTAACCCTAACCCTAACCCTAACCCTAGCTCGAGCTCTAACCTTAACCCTAACCCAACCCCAACCCTAACCCTAACCCTCGCCCTAGCACTAGACCTAACCCGAACCCTAACCCGAACCCTAACCCTAGCACTAACCCTTATCCTGACCATAAGCCTAACACTAACCCTTGCCCTAACCCTAACCATAAATCAAACACTAACCCGAGCCCGAGTCCTAACCGCAACCCTAACACAAATCCTGGACATCACTCTAACCCTAACCCAAACCCTAACCCTAAACCTAACACTAACCCTAATACTAACCCTAGCAATAACACTAGTCCTAGCCCTAACCCTAACCCTAACCCATACCCTAACCCTAATCCTAGCCCTAACCCTAACCGTAATCCTAACCCTAACCCTAACCCTAGCCCTAGCTCGAGCTCTAACCTTAACCCTAACCCAACCCCAACCCTAACCCTAACCCTCGCCCTAGCACTAGACCTAACCCTAAATCTAACCCTAACCCTACCCCTAAACCTAGCCCTAACCTCAAACCTAACCGTAACCGTAACACAAACCTTAACCCTAACTCTAACACTAACCCTAACCCTAACCCTAATCCTAAGCCTAACCCTAAACCTAATCCTAACCCTAACCCTAGCCCTAAACCTACCCCTAACCTCAAACCTAACCCTAACCATAACAATAACCCTAACACTAACCCTAACCCGAACCCTAATCCTAATCCTACCCCTAACCATAATTCTAACCCTAGCTCTAGCCCTAACCCTAGCCCTAGCCCTAACCCTGACCCTAGCCCTAACACTAACCACAACACTAACCCTAATCCTAACCCGAACACTCACCCTAGTGCTAGCACTAGCCCTAGCCCTAACCCTAACCCTAAGCCTAACCCTAAACCTAACACTAACCCTAACCCTAGCCCTAAACCTAACACTAACACTATCCATAACCCTAACCCGAACCCTAACCTAACCCTAATTCTAACACTAACCGTAACCCAAACCCTAGACCTAACCCTAAACCTAACACTAACCCTAATCCTAACCCTAATCCGAACACTAACCCAAACCGTAACCCTAACCCGAAACCTAACCCTAACCCTAGCCCTAACTCTAACACTATCCCTAAACCTAACCCTAACCCGAGCGATAACCCTAACCCTAACGCTAGCCCTGAACCGAACCTAAAGCTAACATTGCTCTAATCCTAACACTAACCCTAACCCAAACCCTAACCCTAAACCTAACACTAACCCTAACACTAACCCTAGCAATAACACTAGTCCTAGCCCTAACCCTAACCCTAACCCTAACCCTAACTCTAACCCTAACCCTAGCCCTAATCCTAACCTTAACCCGAACCCTAAACCTAATCCGAGCCGTAACCCTAATCCTAGCCCTAGCCCTAACCTAAACCCTAACCCTAACCCTAACCCTAGCCCTAACACTTACCCTAACCCTAACCCTAACCCTAAGCGTAACCCTCGCCCTAACTCTAACCCTAACCCTAACCTTAACCCTAACCCTAACCCAAATCCTAAACCTAACACTAACCATAGCCCTAGCACTAGCACTAGCCCTAACCCTAACCCTAAACCTAGCCCTAACCCTAGCCCTAACCCCAACCCTAACACTAACCCTAATCCTAGCCCTAACCCTAACCCTAAACCTAACCCTAACACTAACCCTAGCCCTAGCCCTAGCCCTAACCCTAACCCTATTCCTAACACTAAGCCGAGCCCTAGCACTAGCCCTAACGCTAACCGTAACCCTACCCTAGCCCTAAACCAAGCCCTAATCCTAACCCTATCCTGAACCCTAATCCTAGCCCGAACCCGAACGCTAACCCAAGCCCTAAACCTGACCCTAGCCCAAGCCCAAACCCTAGCCCAAGCCCGAACCCTAACGCTAGCCCTATCCCTAACCCTAACACTAACCATAACCCTAACCCGAAAGCTAACCCTAGCCCTAACACTAACCCTAACCCTCACCCTAACCCTAACCCTAAAGCTAGCCCTAACACTTACCCAAACCCTAACCCTAACCCTCGCCCTAACCCTATCCTAAACCCGAACCCTAACCCTAACACGAACCCTTAACCTAAGCCTAAACCTAGCCCTAACCCTAACCCTGATCCTATCCTAAACCTAACCCCACCCCTAACCCTAGCCTTAGCACGAACCCTAAATCTAACCCTAACCCTAACCCTAACCCTAATCCTAACCCTAACTCTAACCCTAACCCTAACCCTAGCTCGAGCTCTAACCTTAACCCTAACCCAACCCCAACCCTAACCCTAACCCTCGCCCTAGCACTAGACCTAACCCGAACCCTAACCCGAACCCTAACCCTAGCACTAACCCTTATCCTGACCATAAGCCTAACACTAACCCTTGCCCTAACCCTAACCATAAATCAAACACTAACCCGAGCCCGAGTCCTAACCGCAACCCTAACACAAATCCTGGACATCACTCTAACCCTAACCCAAACCCTAACCCTAAACCTAACACTAACCCTAATACTAACCCTAGCAATAACACTAGTCCTAGCCCTAACCCTAACCCTAACCCATACCCTAACCCTAATCCTAGCCCTAACCCTAACCGTAATCCTAACCCTAACCCTAACCCTAGCCCTAGCTCGAGCTCTAACCTTAACCCTAACCCAACCCCAACCCTAACCCTAACCCTCGCCCTAGCACTAGACCTAACCCTAAATCTAACCCTAACCCTACCCCTAAACCTAGCCCTAACCTCAAACCTAACCGTAACCGTAACACAAACCTTAACCCTAACTCTAACACTAACCCTAACCCTAACCCTAATCCTAAGCCTAACCCTAAACCTAATCCTAACCCTAACCCTAGCCCTAAACCTACCCCTAACCTCAAACCTAACCCTAACCATAACAATAACCCTAACACTAACCCTAACCCGAACCCTAATCCTAATCCTACCCCTAACCATAATTCTAACCCTAGCTCTAGCCCTAACCCTAGCCCTAGCCCTAACCCTGACCCTAGCCCTAACACTAACCACAACACTAACCCTAATCCTAACCCGAACACTCACCCTAGTGCTAGCACTAGCCCTAGCCCTAACCCTAACCCTAAGCCTAACCCTAAACCTAACACTAACCCTAACCCTAGCCCTAAACCTAACACTAACACTATCCATAACCCTAACCCGAACCCTAACCTAACCCTAATTCTAACACTAACCGTAACCCAAACCCTAGACCTAACCCTAAACCTAACACTAACCCTAATCCTAACCCTAATCCGAACACTAACCCAAACCGTAACCCTAACCCGAAACCTAACCCTAACCCTAGCCCTAACTCTAACACTATCCCTAAACCTAACCCTAACCCTAACCCTAACCCGAACACTAACCATAGCCCTGAACCTAACCTAAACCTAACATTGCCCAAATCATAACACTAACCCTAACCCTAACCCTAATCCTAAACCTAACCCTAACTCTAACACTAACCATAGCCCTAAACCCTAATCCTAACCCTAATCCTAACCCTAATCCTAAACCTAACCATAACTCTAACACTAACCCTAGCCCTAACCCTAACACTAACCCTAATCCTAACCCTAACACTAACCCTAGCGCTAGCATAAGCCCTAGCCCTAACCCTAAACCTAATCCTAGCCCTAACCCAAGCCCTAACCCTAATCCTAGCCCTAACCCTAAACCTAACCCTAACCCTAGCCCTAATCCTAACACTAACCCTAACCCTAACCCTAAACCTAAATCTAATCCTAACCCTAGACCTAACCTTAACCCTAACCCTAACCCTAACCCTAGCCCTAACACTAACCCTAATCCGAACCCTAACCCTCGCCTTAACTCTAACCCTAACAATAACCCTAACCCTAATCCTAAACCTAAAACAAACCCTAGCCCTAGCACTAGCCCTAGCCGTAAGCCTAATACTAACCCTAACCCTAACCCTAACCCTAACCCTAATTCTAGCCCTAACGCTAAACCTAACCATAACCCTAGCCTTAAACCTAGCCCTAACCCTAACCCTAACCCTAACCCTAAACCTAATCCTAGCCCTAACCCTAACCCTAGCCCTAATCATAACCCTAGCCCTAGATCTAACCCTAGCCCAAGTCCGAACCCTAACGCTAGCCCTAACCCTAATCCTAACCCTAAAGATAACCCTAACCCTAAATCTAACCCTAGCCCTAACACTAACCCTAATCCTAACCCTAACCCTAAATCTAACCCCAACCCTAACCCTAACCCGAACCCTAACCCTAACCCTAACCCTAACCCTAATCCTAACACTGACACTAACGCTAGCCTTATCCCTAACCCTAACCGTAAAACTATCCCTAACCCTAACCCAAACCCTAACCCTATCCTAACCCTAACCCTATCCCTAACACTAGCCCTAGCCCGAACCCTAAACCTAACCCAAACCCTAACCCTAACCCTAATCCTAACCCTAACCCTAACCCTAACCCTAACCCTAGCCCGAGCCCTAACCATAGCCCTAGCCCTGAAACTAACCCTAACCCTAAACCTAACCCTAACTCTAAACCAAACCCTAACCCTAACCCAATCACAAACCC
>NW_027254515.1:45000-142500 GCF_044704955.1 Pristiophorus japonicus
AACCCTAGCCCTGAACCTAACCTAAACCTAACATTGCCCTAATCCTAACACTAACCCGAACCCTAACCCTAACCCTAATCCTAAACCTAATCCTAAACCTTGCCCTAACCCTGACCCTAACCCTAACCTGAACCCTAACACCAAGCCGAGCCCGAGCACTAGCCGTAGTCCAACCCTAAACCTAACCCTAACCCTAAACCTAATCATAGCCCTAACCCTAACCCTAATCCTAAGCCTAGCCCTAACCCTAACACTACCCCTAACACTAATCCTTACCCGAACCCTAACCCTAACCCTAAACCTAACCCTAACGCTAAACCTAACCCTAGCCCTAAAGCTAGCCCTAACCCTAACCCTAACCCTAATCCTAACCCTAACCCTAATCCTAGCCCTAACCCTAACTCTAATCCTAACCCTAACACTAACCCTGGCCCTTACCCTAAACCTAACCCAAACCCTAACCCATACCCTAACCCTAATCCCAGCCCTAACCCTAACCCTAATCCTAACCCTAACCCTAACCCTAGCCCTAGCTCGAGCTCTAACCTTAACCCTAACCCAACCCCAACCCTAACCCTAACTCTCGCCCTAGCACTAGTCCCAACCCTAAACCTAAACCTAACCCTAACTCTAAACCAAACCCTAACCCGAACCCAATCCCAAACCCTCACTCAAACACTAACCCTAACCCTGAACCTAACCTAAACCTAACATTGCCCTAATCCTAACACTAACCCGAACCCTAACCCTAACCCTAATCCTAAACCTAATCCTAAACCTTGCCCTAACCCTGACCCTAACCCTAACCTGAACCCTAACACCAAGCCGAGCCCGAGCACTAGCCGTAGTCCAACCCTAAACCTAACCCTAACCCTAAACCTAATCATAGCCCTAACCCTAACCCTAATCCTAAGCCTAGCCCTAACCCTAACACTACCCCTAACACTAATCCTTACCCGAACCCTAACCCTAACCCTAAACCTAACCCTAACGCTAAACCTAACCCTAGCCCTAAAGCTAGCCCTAACCCTAACCCTAACCCTAATCCTAACCCTAACCCTAATCCTAGCCCTAACCCTAACTCTAATCCTAACCCTAACCCTAATCCTAGCCCTAACCCTAGCCCTAAAGCGAGCCCTAACCCTAAACCTAACCCTAATCCCAGCCCTAACCCTAACCCTAAACCTAACCCTAGCCCTAACCTTAACCCTAGCCCTAGACCTAGCCCAAGCCCGAACCCTAATGCTAGCCCTAACCCTAATCCTAACCCAAATGATAACCCGAACCCTAAATCTAACCCTAGCCCTAACATTAACCCTAACCCTAAACCCAACCCTAACCCTAATCCTAACCCTAACACTAACCCTAATCCTAACCCTAACACTAACCCTAGTGCTAGCACTAGCCCTAGCCCTAACCCTAACCCTAACGCTAACCCTAGCCCTAACCCTAGCCCTAACACTAAACCAAACCCTAACCCTAAGCCTAACCCTAAACCTAACACTAACCCTAACCCTAGCCATAATCCTAACCCTAACCCTAACCCTAAACCTAATCCGAGCCGTAACCCTAAACCTAACACTAACCCTGGCCCTTACCCTAAACCTAACCCAAACCCTAACCCATACCCTAATCCTAATCCCAGCCCTAACCCTAACCCTAACCCTAACCCTAACCCTAACCCTAACCCTAACCCTAACCCTAACCCTAACCCTAACCCTAACCCGAACCCTAACCCTAACCCTAATCCTAAACCTAATCCTAAACCTAGCCCTAACCCTGACCCTAACCCTAACCTGAACCCTAACACCAAGCCGAGCCCGAGCACTAGCCGTAGCCCAACCCTAAACCTAACCCTAACGCTAAACCTAATCATAGCCCTAACCCTAACCCTAATCCTAAGCCTAGCCCTAACCCTAACACTACCCCTAACACTAATCCTTACCCTAACCCTAACCCTAACCCTAAACCTAACCCTAACGCTAAACCTAACCCTAGCCCTAAAGCTAGCCCTAACCCTAACCCTAACCCTAATCCTAACCCTAACCCTAATCCTAGCCCTAACCCTAACCCTAAACCTAACCCTAACACTAACCCTAGCCCTAGCCCTAGCCCTAACGCTAACCCTAACCCTAACACTAGCCCTAACGCTAAACCTAACCCTAACCCTAACCCTAAACCTAATCCTAGCCCTAACCCTAACCCGAACCCTAATCTTAACCCTAGCCCTAGACCTAACCCTAGCCCAAGCCCGAACCCTAACGCAAGCCCTAACCCTAATCCTAACCCTAAAGATAACCCAAACCCTAAATCTAACCCTAGCCCTAACACTAACCCTAACCCTAAGCCGAAATCTAACCCTAACCCTAACCCTAACCCTAACCCTAGTCCTAACCTAAACCCTAACCCCAACCCTAATCCTAACACTGGCACTAAAGCTAGCCTTATCCCTAACCCTAACCGTAAAACTATCCCTAACCCTAACCCAAACCGTAACCCTATCCTAACCCTAACCCTACCCCTAACACTAGCCCTAGCCCGAAACCTAAACCTAACCCAAACACTAACCCTAACCATAATCCTAACCCTAACCCTAACCCTAACCCTAGCCCGAGCCCTAACCCTAACCCTAACCCTAACCCTAACCCTAACCCTAACCCTAACCCTAACCCTAACCCTAACCCTAACCATAACCCTAACCCTAACCCTAAACCTAAACCTAACCCTAACTCTAAACCAAACCCTAACCCTAACCCAATCCCAAACCCTCACTCAAACACTAACCCTAGCCCTGAACCTAACCTAAACCTAACATTGCCCTAATCCTAACACTAACCCGAACCCTAACCCTAACCCTAATCCTAAACCTAATCCTAAACCTAGCCCTAACCCTGACCCTAACCCTAACCTGAACCCTAACACTAAGCCGAGCCCTAGCACTAGCCATAGCCCAACCCTAAATCTAACCCTAACCCTAAACCTAATCATAGCCCTAACCCTAACCCTAATCCTAAGCCGAGCCCTAACCCTAACACTACCCCTAACACTAATCCTTACCCTAACCCTAACCCAAACCCTAACCCTAAACCTAACCCTAACGCTAAACCTAACCCTAGCCCTAAAGCTAGCCCGAACCCTAACCCTAACCCTAATCCTAGCCCTAACCCTAACCCTAAACCTAACCCTAGCCCTAACCTTAACCCTAGCCCTAGACCTAGCCCAAGCCCGAACCCTAATGCTAGCCCTAACCCTAATCCTAACCCAAATGATAACCCGAACCCTAAATCTAACCCTAGCCCTAACATTAACCCTAACCCTAAACCCAACCCTAACCCTAATCCTAACCCTAACACTAACCCTAATCCTAACCCTAACACTAACCCTAGTACTAGCACTAGCCCTAGCCCTAACCCTAATCCTAACGCTAACCCTAGCCCTAACCCTAGCCGTAACACTAAACCAAACCCTAATCCTAAACCTAACCCTAAACCTAACACTAACCCTAACCCTAGCCCTAATCCTAACCCTAACCCTAACCCTAACCCTAAACCTAATCCGAGCCGTAACCCTAAACCTAACACTAACCCTGGCCCTTACCCTAAACCTAACCCAAACCCTAACCCATACCCTAACCCTAATCCCAGCCCTAACCCTAACCCTAATCCTAACCCTAACCCTAACCCTAGCCCTAGCTCGAGCTCTAACCTTAACCCTAACCCAACCCCAACCCTAACCCTAACTCTCGCCCTAGCACTAGTCCCAACCCTAAACCTAAACCTAACCCTAACTCTAAACCAAACCCTAACCCTAACCCAATCCCAAACCCTAACTCAAACACTAACCCTAGCCCTGAACCTAACCTAAAACTAACATTGCCCTAATCCTAACACTAACCCGAACCCTAACCCTAACCCTAATCCTAAACCTAATCCTAACCCTAGCACTAACCCTGACCGTAACCCTAACCTGAACCCTAACACTAAGCCTAGCCCTAGCACTAGCCGTAGCCCAAACCTAAATCTAACCCTAACCCTAAACCTAATCATAGCCCTAACCCTAACCCTAATCCTAAGCCTAGCCCTAACCCGAACACTACCCCTAACACTAATCCTTACCCTAACCTTAACCCTAGCCCTAGCCCTAGCCCAAGCCCGAACCCTAATGCTAGCCCTAACCCTAATCCTAACCCAAATGATAACCCGAACTCTAAATCTAACCCTAGCCCTAACACTAACCCCAACCCTAACCCCAACCCTAACCCTAATCCTAACCCTATCACTAACCCTAATCCTAACCCGAACACTAACCCTAGTGCTAGCACTAGCCCTAGCCCTAACCCTAACCCTAACGCTAACCCTAGCCCTAACCCTAGCCCTAACACTAAACCAAACCCTAATCCTAAGCCTAACACTAAACCTAACAATAACCCTAACCCTAGCCCTAATCCTAACCCTAACCCTAACCCTAAACCTAATCCGAGCCGTAATCCTAAACCTAACACTAACCCTAACCCTAACCCTAACCCTAACCCTAGTCCTAACCTAAACCCTAACCACAACCCTAATCCTAACACTGGCACTAAAGCTAGCCTTATCCCTAACCCTAACCGTAAAACTATCCCTAACCCTAACCCAAACCGTAACACTATCCTAACCTTAACCCTACCCCTAACACTAGCCCTAGCCCGAACCCTAAACCTAACCCAAACACTAACCCTAATCCTAATCCTAACCCTAACCCTAACCCTAAACATAGCCCGAGCCCTAACCATAGCCCTAGCCCTGAACCTAACCCTAACCCTAAACCTAACCCTAACTCTAAACCAAACCCTAACCCGAACCCAATCCCAAACCCTCACTCAAACACTAACCCTAGCCCTGAACCTAACCTAAACCTAACATTGCCCTAATCCTAACACTAACCCGAACCCTAACCCTAACCCTAATCCTAAACCTAATCCTAAACCTTGCCCTAACCCTGACCCTAACCCTAACCTGAACCCCAACACCAAGCCGAGCCCGAGCACTAGCCGTAGCCCAACCCTAAACCTAACCCTAACCCTAAACCTAATCATAGCCCTAACCCTAACCCTAATCCAAAGCCTAGCCCTAACCCTAACACTACCCCTAACACTAATCCTTACCCGAACCCTAACCCTAACCCTAAACCTAACCCTAACGCTAAACCTAACCCTAGCCCTAAAGCTAGCCCTAACCCTAACCCTAACCCTAATCCTAACCCTAACCCTAATCCTAGCCCTAACCCTAACTCTAATCCTAACCCTAACCCTAATCCTAGCCCTAACCCTAGCCCTAAAGCGAGCCCTAACCCTAACCCTAACCCTAATCCTAGCCCTAACCCTAACCCTAAACCTAACCCTAGCCCTAACCTTAACCCTAGCCCTAGACCTAGCCCAAGCCCGAACCCTAATGCTAGCCCTAACCCGAATCCTAACCCAAATGATAACCCGAACCCTAAATCTAACCCTAGCCCTAACATTAACCCTAACCCTAAACCCAACCCTAACCCTAATCCTAACCCTAACACTAACCCTAATCCTAACCCTAACACTAACCCTAGTGCTAGCACTAGCCCTAGCCCTAACCCTAACCCTAACGCTAACCCTAGCCCTAACCCTAGCCCTAACACTAAACCAAACCCTAATCCTAAGCCTAACCCTAAACCTAACACTAAACCTAACCCTAGCCCTAATCCTAACCCTAACCCTAACCCTAAACCTAATCCGAGCCGTAACCCTAAACCTAACACTAACCCTGGCCCTTACCCTAAACCTAACCCAAACCCTAACCCATACCCTAACCCTAATCCCAGCCCTAACCCTAACCCTAATCCTAACCCTAACCCTAACCCTAGCCCTAGCTCGAGCTCTAACCTTAACCCTAACCCAACCCCAACCCTAACCCTAACTCTCGCCCTAGCACTAGTCCCAACCCTAAAGCTAAACCTAACCCTAACTCTAAACCAAACCCTAACCCTAACCCAATCCCAAACCCTAACTCAAACACTAACCCTAGCCCTGAACCTAACCTAAAACTAACATTGCCCTAATCCTAACACTAACCCGAACCCTAACCCTAACCCTAATCCTAAACCTAATCCTAACCCTAGCCCTAACCCTGACCGTAACCCTAACCTGAACCCTAACACTAAGCCTAGCCCTAGCACTAGCCGTAGCCCAAACCTAAATCTAACCCTAACCCTAAACCTAATCATAGCCCTAACCCTAACCCTAATCCTAAGCCTAGCCCTAACCCGAACACTACCCCTAACACTAATCCTTACCCTAACCTTAACCCTAGCCCTAGCCCTAGCCCAAGCCCGAACCCTAATGCTAGCCCTAACCCTAATCCTAACCCAAATGATAACCCGAACTCTAAATCTAACCCTAGCCCTAACACTAACCCCAACCCTAACCCCAACCCTAACCCTAATCCTAACCCTATCACTAACCCTAATCCTAACCCTAACACTAACCCTAGTGCTAGCACTAGCCCTAGCCCTAACCCTAACCCTAACCCTAACGCTAACCCTAGCCCTAACCCTAGCCCTAACACTAAACCAAACCCTAATCCTAAGCCTAACACTAAACCTAACAATA
Source organism: Pristiophorus japonicus (assembly GCF_044704955.1). Classification (NCBI taxonomy): domain Eukaryota; kingdom Metazoa; phylum Chordata; class Chondrichthyes; family Pristiophoridae; genus Pristiophorus; species Pristiophorus japonicus. The sequence continues at coordinate 51,620 of NW_027254515.1, forward strand.
ACCCTAACCCTAGCCCTAATCCTAACCCTAACCCTAACCCTAAACCTAATCCGAGCCGTAATCCTAAACCTAACACTAACCCTAACCCTAACCCTAACCCTAACCCTAGTCCTAACCTAAACCCTAACCACAACCCTAATCCTAACACTGGCACTAAAGCTAGCCTTATCCCTAACCCTAACCGTAAAACTATCCCTAACTCTAACCCAAACCATAACACTATCCTAACCTTAACCCTACACTTAACACTAGCCCTAGCCCGAACCCTAAACCTAACCCAAACACTAACCCTAATCCTAATCCTAACCCTAACCCTAACCCTAAACATAGCCCAAGCCCAAACCATAGCCCTAGCCCTGAACCTAACCCTAACCCTAAACCTAACCCTAACTCTAAACCAAACCCTAACCCGAACCCAATCCCAAACCCTCACTCAAACACTAACCCTAGCCCTGAACCTAACCTAAACCTAACATTGCCCTAATCCTAACACTAACCCGAACCCTAACCCTAACCCTAATCCTAAACCTAATCCTAAACCTTGCCCTAACCCTGACCCTAACCCTAACCTGAACCCTAACACCAAGCCGAGCCCGAGCACTAGCCGTAGTCCAACCCTAAACCTAACCCTAACCCTAAACCTAATCATAGCCCTAACCCTAACCCTAATCCTAAGCCTAGCCCTAACCCTAACACTACCCCTAACACTAATCCTTACCCGAACCCTAACCCTAACCCTAAACCTAACCCTAACGCTAAACCTAACCCTAGCCCTAAAGCTAGCCCTAACCCTAACCCTAACCCTAATCCTAACCCTACCCCTAATCCTAGCCCTAACCCTAACTGTAATCCTAACCCTAACCCTAATCCTAGCCCTAACCCTAGCCCTAAAGCGAGCCCTAACCCTAAACCTAACCCTAATCCTAGCCCTAACCCTAACCCTAAACCTAACCCTAGCCCTAACCTTAACCCTAGCCCTAGACCTAGCCCAAGCCCGAACCCTAATGCTAGCCCTAACCCTAATCCTAACCCAAATGATAACCCGAAGCCTAAATCTAACCCTAGCCCTAACATTAACCCGAACCCTAAACCCAACCCTAACCCTAATCCTAACCCTAACACTAACCCTAATCCTAACCCTAACACTAACCCTAGTGCTAGCACTAGCCCTAGCCCTAACCCTAACCCTAACGCTAACCCTAGCCCTAACCCTAGCCCTAACACTAAACCAAACCCTAACCCTAAGCCTAACCCTAAACCTAACACTAACCCTAACCCTAGCCCTAATCATAACCCTAACCCTAACACTAAACCTAATCCGAGCCGTAACCCTAAACCTAACACTAACCCTGGCCCTTACCCTAAACCTAACCCAAACCCTAACCCATACCCTAACCCTAATCCCAGCCCTAACCCTAACCCTAATCCTAACCCTAACCCTAACCCTAGCCCTAGCTCGAGCTCTAACCTTAACCCTAACCCAACCCCAACCCTAACCCTAACTCTCGCCCTAGCACTAGTCCCAACCCTAAACCTAAACCTAACCCTAACTCTAAACCAAACCCTAACCCTAACCCAATCCCAAACCCTAACTCAAACACTAACCCTAGCCCTGAACCTAACCTAAAACTAACATTGCCCTAATCCTAACACTAACCCGAACCCTAACCCTAACCCTAATCCTAAACCTAATCCTAACCCTAGCCCTAACCCTGACCGTAACCCTAACCTGAACCCTAACACTAAGCCTAGCCCTAGCACTAGCCGTAGCCCAAACCTAAATCTAACCCTAACCCTAAACCTAATCATAGCCCTAACCCTAACCCTAATCCTAAGCCTAGCCCTAACCCGAACACTACCCCTAACACTAATCCTTACCCTAACCTTAACCCTAGCCCTAGCCCTAGCCCAAGCCCGAACCCTAATGCTAGCCCTAACCCTAATCCTAACCCAAATGATAACCCGAACTCTAAATCTAACCCTAGCCCTAACACTAACCCCAACCCTAACCCCAACCCTAACCCTAATCCTAACCCTATCACTAACCCTAATCCTAACCCTAACACTAACCCTAGTGCTAGCACTAGCCCTAGCCCTAACCCTAACCCTAACCCTAACGCTAACCCTAGCCCTAACCCTAGCCCTAACACTAAACCAAACCCTAATCCTAAGCCTAACACTAAACCTAACAATAACCCTAACCCTAGCCCTAATCCTAACCCTAACCCTAACCCTAAACCTAATCCGAGCCGTAATCCTAAACCTAACACTAACCCTAACCCTAACCCTAACCCTAACCCTAGTCCTAACCTAAACCCTAACCACAACCCTAATCCTAACACTGGCACTAAAGCTAGCCTTATCCCTAACCCTAACCGTAAAACTATCCCTAACTCTAACCCAAACCATAACACTATCCTAACCTTAACCCTACACTTAACACTAGCCCTAGCCCGAACCCTAAACCTAACCCAAACACTAACCCTAATCCTAATCCTAACCCTAACCCTAACCCTAAACATAGCCCAAGCCCAAACCATAGCCCTAGCCCTGAACCTAACCCTAACCCTAAACCTAACCCTAACTCTAAACCAAACCCTAACCCGAACCCAATCCCAAACCCTCACTCAAACACTAACCCTAGCCCTGAACCTAACCTAAACCTAACATTGCCCTAATCCTAACACTAACCCGAACCCTAACCCTAACCCTAATCCTAAACCTAATCCTAAACCTTGCCCTAACCCTGACCCTAACCCTAACCTGAACCCTAACACCAAGCTGAGCCCGAGCACTAGCCGTAGTCCAACCCTAAACCTAACCCTAACCCTAAACCTAATCATAGCCCTAACCCTAACCCTAATCCTAAGCCTAGCCCTAACCCTAACACTACCCCTAACACTAATCCTTACCCGAACCCTAACCCTAACCCTAAACCTAACCCTAACGCTAAACCTAACCCTAGCCCTAAAGCTAGCCCTAACCCTAACCCTAACCCTAATCCTAACCCTAACCCTAATCCTAGCCCTAACCCTAACTGTAATCCTAACCCTAACCCTAATCCTAGCCCTAACCCTAGCCCTAAAGCGAGCCCTAACCCTAAACCTAACCCTAATCCTAGCCCTAACCCTAACCCTAAACCTAACCCTAGCCCTAACCTTAACCCTAGCCCTAGACCTAGCCCAAGCCCGAACCCTAATGCTAGCCCTAACCCTAATCCTAACCCAAATGATAACCCGAACCCTAAATCTAACCCTAGCCCTAACATTAACCCGAACCCTAAACCCAACCCTAACCCTAATCCTAACCCTAACACTAACCCTAATCCTAACCCTAACACTAACCCTAGTGCTAGCACTAGCCCTAGCCCTAACCCTAACCCTAACGCTAAACCTAGCCCTAACCCTAGCCCTAACACTAAACCAAACCCTAACCCTAAGCCTAACCCTAAACCTAACACTAACCCTAACCCTAGCCCTAATCATAACCCTAACCCTAACCCTAAACCTAATCCGAGCCGTAACCCTAAACCTAACACTAACCCTGGCCCTTACCCTAAACCTAACCCAAACCCTAACCCATACCCTAACCCTAATCCCAGCCCTAACCCTAACCCTAATCCTAACCCTAACCCTAACCCTAGCCCTAGCTCGAGCTCTAACCTTAACCCTAACCCAACCCCAACCCTAACCCTAACTCTCGCCCTAGCACTAGTCCCAACCCTAAACCTAAACCTAACCCTAACTCTAAACCAAACCCTAACCCTAACCCAATCCCAAACCCTAACTCAAACACTAACCCTAGCCCTGAACCTAACCTAAAACTAACATTGCCCTAATCCTAACACTAACCCGAACCCTAACCCTAACCCTAATCCTAAACCTAATCCTAACCCTAGCCCTAACCCTGACCGTAACCCTAACCTGAACCCTAACACTAAGCCTAGCCCTAGCACTAGCCGTAGCCCAAACCTAAATCTAACCCTAACCCTAAACCTAATCATAGCCCTAACCCTAACCCTAATCCTAAGCCTAGCCCTAACCCGAACACTACCCCTAACACTAATCCTTACCCTAACCTTAACCCTAGCCCTAGCCCTAGCCCAAGCCCGAACCCTAATGCTGGCCCTAACCCTAATCCTAACCCAAATGATAACCCGAACTCTAAATCTAACCCTAGCCCTAACACTAACCCTAACCCTAACCCCAACCTTAACCCTAATCCTAACCCTATCACTAACCCTAATCCTAACCCTAACACTAACCCTAGTGCTAGCACTAGCCCTAGCCCTAACCCTAACCCTAACCCTAACGCTAACCCTAGCCCTAACCCTAGCCCGAACACTAAACCAAACCCTAATCCTAAGCCTAACACTAAACCTAACAATAACCCTAACCCTAGCCCTAATCCTAACCCTAACCCTAACCCTAAACCTAATCCGAGCCGTAATCCTAAACCTAACACTAACCCTAACCCTAACCCTAACCCTAACCCTAGTCCTAACCTAAACCCTAACCACAACCCTAATCCTAACACTGGCACTAAAGCTAGCCTTATCCCTAACCCTAACCGTAAAACTATCCCTAACCCTAACCCAAACCGTAACACTATCCTAACCTTAACCCTACCCCTAATACTAGCCCTAGCCCGAACCCTAAACCTAACCCAAACACTAACCCTAATCCTAATCCTAACCCTAACCCGAACCCTAAACATAGCCCGAGCCCTAACCATAGCCCTAGCCCTGAACCTAACCCTAACTCTAAACCAAACCCTAACCCGAACCCAATCCCAAACCCTCACTCAAACACTAACCCTAGCCCTGAACCTAACCTAAACCTAACATTGCCCTAATCCTAACACTAACCCGAACCCTAACCCTAACCCTAATCCTAAACCTAATCCTAAACCTAGCCCTAACCCTGACCCTAACCCTAACCTGAACCCTAACACCAAGCCGAGCCCGAGCACTAGCCGTAGCCCAACCCTAAACCTAACCCTAACCCTAAACCTAATCATAGCCCTAACCCTAACCCTAATCCTAAGCCTAGCCCTAACCCTAACACTACCCCTAACACTAATCCTTACCCTAACCCTAACCCTAACCCTAAACCTAACCCTAACGCTAAACCTAACCCTAGCCCTAAAGCTAGCCCTAACCCTAACCCTAACCCTAATCCTAACCCTAACCCTAATCCTAGCCCTAACCCTAACCCTAAACCTAACCCTAACACTAGCCCTAGCCCTAGCCCTAGCCCTAACGCTAACCCTAACCCTAACACTAGCTCTAACGCTAAACCTAACCCTAACCCTAGAACTAAACCTAGCCCTAACCCTAACCCTAACCCTAACCCTAAACCTAATCCTAGCCCTAACCCTAACCCTAACGCTAGCCCTAACCCTAATCCTAACCCTAGAGATAACTCAAACCCGAAATCTCACCCTAGGCCTAACACTAACCCTAACCCTAACCCTAAGCCTAAATCTAACCCTAACCCTAACCCTAACCCTAACCCTAACCCTAGTCCTAACCTAAACCCTAACCCCAACCCTAATCCTAACAATGGCACTAAAGCTAGCCTTATCCCTAACCCTAACCGTAAAACTATCCCTAACCCTAACCCAAACCGTAACCCTATCCTAACGCTAACGCTACGCCTAACACTAGCCCTAGCCCGAACCCTAAACCTAACCCAAACACTAACCCTAATCCTAATCCTAACCCTAACCCTAACCCTAAACATAGCCCGAGCCCTAACCATAGCCCGAGCCCTGAACCTAACCCTAACCCTAAACCTAACCCTAACTCTAAACCAAACCCTAACCCGAACCCAATCCCAAACCCTCACTCAAACACTAACCCTAGCCCTGAACCTAACCTAAACCTAACATTGCCCTAATCCTAACACTAACCCGAACCCTAACCCTAACCCTAATCCTAAACCTAATCCTAAACCTAGCCCTAACCCTGACCCTAACCCTAACCTGAACCCTAACACCAAGCCGAGCCCGAGCACTAGCCGTAGCCCAACCCTAAACCTAACCCTAACCCTAAACCTAATCATAGCCCTAACCCTAACCCTAATCCTAAGCCTAGCCCTAACCCTAACACTACACCTAACACTAATCCTTACCCTAACCCTAACCCTAACCCTAAACCTAACCCTAACGCTAAACCTAACCCTAGCCCTAAAGCTAGCCCTAACCCTCACCCTAACCCTAATCCTAGCCATAACCCTAACCCTAGCCCTAACCTTAACACTAGCCCTAGCCCTAGCCCAAGCCCAAACCCTAATGCTAGCCCTAACCCTAATCCTAACCCAAATGATAACCCGAATCCTAAATCTAACCCTAGCCCTAACACTAACCCAAACCCTAACCCCAACCCTAACCCCAACCCTAACCCTAATCCTAACCCTAACACTAACCCTAATCCTAACCCTAACACTAGTCCTAGCCCTAACCCTAACCCTAACGCTAACCCTAGCCCTAACCCTAGCCCTAACCCTAACCCTAAACCTAATCCGAGCCGTAACCCTAAACCTAACACTAACCCTGGCCCTAACCCTAAACCTAACCCAAACCCTAACCCATACCCTAACCCTAATCCCAGCCCTAACCCTAACCCTAATCCTAACCCTAACCCGAGCCCTAGCTCGAGCTCTAACCTTAACCCTAACCCAACCCCAACCCTAACCCTAACCCTCGCCCTAGCACTAGACCCAACCCTAAACCTAAACCTAACCCTAACTCTAAACCAAACCCTAACCCTAACCCAATCCCAAACCCTAACTCAAACACTAACCCTAGCCCTGAACCTAACCTAAAACTAGCATTGCCCTAATCCTAACACTAACCCGAACCCTAACCCTAACCCTAATCTAAACCTAATCCTAACCCTAGCCCTAACCCTGACCGTAACCCTAACCTGAACCCTAACACTAAGCAGAGCCCTAGCACTAGCCGTAGCCCAAACCTAAATCTAACCCTAACCCTAAACCTAATCATAGCCCTAACCCTAATCCTAATTCTAAACCTAGCCCTAACCCGAACACTACCCCTAACACTAATCCTTACCCTAACCTTAACCCTAGTGCTAGCACTAGCCCTAGCCCTAACCCTAACCCTAACCCTAGCCCTAATCCTAACCCAAATCCTAACCCTAACCCTAACCCTAACCCTAATGCTAGCCCTAACCCTAATCCTAACCCTAATGATAACCCTAACCCTAAATCTAACCCTAGCCCTAACACTAACCCTAATCCTAACCCTAACCCTAAATCTAACCCCAACCCTAACCCTAACCCGAACCCTAACCCTAACCCTAACCCTAACCCTAACACTAACCCTAAGCCTAACCCTAACACTAACCCTAGTGCTAGCACTAGCCCTAGCCCTAACCCTAACCCTAACCCTAACGCTAACCCTAGCCCTAACCCTAGCCCTAACACTAAACCAAACCCTAATCCTAAGCCTAACACTAAACCTAACAATAACCCTAACCCTAGCCCTAATCCTAACCCTAACCCTAACCCTAAACCTAATCCGAGCCGTAATTCTAAACCTAACACTAACCCTGGCCCTAACCCAAACCTAACCCTAACCCTAACCCATACCCTAACCCTAATCCCAGCCCTAACCCTAACCCTAATCCTAACCCTAACCCTAACCCTAGCCCTAGCTCGAGCTCTAGCCTTAACCCTAACCCAACCCCAACACTAACCCTAACCCTCGCCCTAGCACTAGACCCAACCCTAAACCTAACCCTAACCCTACCCCTAAACCTAGCCCGAACCTCAAACCTAACCGTAACCGTAACACTAACCCTAACCCTAACTCTAACACTAACCCTAACCCTAACCCTAACCCTAAGCCTAACCCGAAACCTAATCCTAACCCTAACCCGAGCCCTAAACCTACCCCTAACCTCAAACCTAACCCTAAAAGTAACACTAACCCTAACCTTAATCCTAAACCTAACCCGAATCCTAACCCTAACCCAAACACTAACGCTAGCCCTAACCCTAACCCTAAACCTAACCCTAACATTATCCATAACCCTAACCCGAACCCTAACCTAACCCTAATTCTAACACTAACCGTAACCCTAACCCGAGACCTAACCCTAAACCTAACACGAACCCTAATCCTAACCCTAATCCTAACTCTAACCCAAACCGTAACCCTAACCCTAAACCTAACCCTAACCCTAGCCCTAACCCGAGCCCTAGCCCTGACACTAACCCTAACCCTAACCCTAGCCCTAACTCTAACACGATCACTAAACCTAACCCTAACCCTAACCCTAACCCTAACCCTAACCCTAACCCTAACCCTAACCCTAACCCTAACCCTAACCCTAACCCTAACCCTAACCCTAACCCTAACTCTAACCCTAACCCTAACCCTAACCCGAACCCTACCCCTAACACTAATCCTTACCCTAACTCTAACACTAAACCTAACCCTAATCCTAGCCCTAACCCTAACCCTAACCCTAGCCCTAACCTTAACCCTAGCCCTAGCCCTAGCCCAAGCCCGAACCCTAATGCTAGCCCTAACCCTAATCCTAACCCTAATGATAACCCTAATCCTAACCCTAACACTAACCCTAGTGCTAGCACTAGCCCTAGCCCTAACCCTAACCCTAACCCTAACGCTAACCCTAGCCCTAACCCGAGCCCTAACACTAAACCAAACCCTAATCCTAAGCCTAACACTAAACCTAACAATAACCCTAACCCTAGCCCTAATCCTAACCCTAACCCTAACCCTAAACCTAATCCGAGCCGTAACCCTAAACCTAACACTAACCCTGGCCCTAACCTTAAACCTAACCCTAACCCTAACCCATACCCGAACACTAATCCCAGCCCTAATCCTAACCCTAATCCTAAACCTAACCTAACCCTAATCCTAGCCCTAACCCTAACCCTAGCCCTAACCTTAACCCTAGCCCTAGCCCTAGCTCAAGCGCGAACCCTAATGCTAGCCCTAATCCTAATCCTAACCCTAATGATAACCCTAATCCTAACCCTAACACTAACCCTAGTGCTAGCACTAGCCCTAGCCCTAACCCTAACCCTAACCCTAACGCTAATCCTAGCCCTAACTCTAGCCCTAACACTAAACCAAACCCTAATCCTAAGCCTAACACTAAACCTAACAATAACCCTAACCCTAGCCCTAATCCTAATCCTAACCCTAACCCTAAACCTAATCCGAGCCGTAACCCTAAACCTAACCCTAACCCTAACCCATACCCTAACACTAATCCCAGCCCTAACCCTAAACCTAATCCTAACCCTAACCCTAACCCTAGCCCTAGCTCGAGCTCTAGCCTTAACCCTAACCCAACCCCAACCCTAACCCTAACCCTCGCCCTAGCACTGGACCCAACCCTAAACCTAACCCTAACCCTACCCCTAAACCTAGCCCTAACCTCAAACCTAACCGTAACCGTAACACTAACCCTAACCCTAACTCTAACACTAACCCTAACCCTAACCCTAACCCTAAGCCTAACCCGAAACCTAATCCTAACCATAACCCTAGCCCTAAACCTACCCCTAACCTCAAACCTAACCCTAACCGTAACACTAACCCTAACCCTAACCCTAATCCTAAACCTAACCCGAACCCTAACCCTAACCCAAACACTAACGCTAGCCCTAACCCTAACCCTAAACCTAACCCTAACATTATCCATAACCCTAACCCAAACCCTAACCTAACCCTAATTCTAACACTAACCGTAACCCTAACCCTAGACCTAACCCTAAACCTAACACTAACCCTAATCCTAACCCTAATCCTAACTCTAACCCAAACCGTAACCCTAACCCTAAACCTAACCCTAACCCTAGCCCTAACCCGAGCCCTAGCCCTGAAACTAACCCTAACCCTAACCCTACCCCTAACCCTAACCCTAACCCTAGCCCTAACTGTAACACTATCACTAAACCTAACCCTAACCCTAACCCTAACATGAACACTAACCCTAGCCCTGAACCTAACCTAAACCTAACATTGCCCAAATCATAACACTAACCCTAACCCTAACCCTAATCCAAAACCGAACCCTAACTCTAACACTAACCATAGCCCTAACCCTAATCCTAACCCTAGCCCTAACACTAGCCCTAACCCTAATCCTCGCCCTAACCCTAGCCCTAATCCTAACACTAACCCTAACCCTAACCCTAAACCTAACCCTAACCCTAACCCTAACCATAACCCGAACCCTAACCCTAATCCTAGCCCTAACCCTAAACCTAACCCTGACCCTAACCCTAGCCCTAATCCTAACACTAACCCAAACCCTAACCCTAAACCTAAATCTAATCCTAAACCTAGCCCTAGCCCTAACCTTAACCCTAACCCTAACCCTAACCCTAGCCCTAACACTAACGCTAAACCTAACCCTCGCCCTAACTCTAACCCTAACACTAACCCTAACCCTAATCCTAAACCTAAAACTAACCCTAGCCCTAGCACTAGCCCTAGCCGTAAGCCTAATACTAACCCTAACCCTAACCCTAACCCTAACCCTAACACTAGCCCTAACCCTAACCCTAGCCCTAACCCTAACCCTAAACCTAAACCTAACACTAACCCTAGCCCTAGCCCTAGCCCTAACGCTAACCCTAACCCTAACACTAGCCCTAACGCTAAACCTAACCCGAACCCTAGCCCTAAACCTAGCCCTAACCCTAACCCTAACCCTAACCCTAACACTAACCCTAACCCTAGCCCTAACACTAACCCTAACCCTAACCCTCGCCCTAACTCTAACCCTAACACTAACCCTAACCCTAATCCTAAACCTAAAACTAACCCTAGCCCTAGCACTAGCCCTAGCCGTAAGCCTAATACTAACCCTAACCCTAACCCTAACCCTAATCCTATCCCTAACCCTAACCCTAAACCTAGCCCTAACACTAACCCTAGCCCTAGCCCTAGCCCTAACCCTAACCCTAACCCTAACACTAGCCCTAACGCTAAACCTAACCCGAACCCTAGCCCGAAATCTAGCCTTAACCCTAACCCTAACCCTAACCCTAAACCTAATCCTAGCCCTAACCCTAACCCAAGCCCTAATCTTAACCCTAGCCCTAGACCTAACCCTAGCCCAAGCCCGAACCCTAACGCTAGCCCTAACACTAATCCTAACCCTAAAGATAACCCAAACCCTAAATCTAACCCTAGCCCTAACACTAACCCTAACCCTAACCCTAAGCTTAAATCGAACCCCAACCCTAACCCTAACCCTAACCCTAACCCTAGTCCTAACCTAAACCCTAACCCCAACCCTAATCCTAACACTGGCACTAAAGCTAGCCTTATCCCTAACCCTAACCGTAAAACTATCCCTAACCCTAACCCAAACCGTAACACTATCCTAACCCTAACCCTACACCTAACACCAGCCCTAGCTCGAACCCTAAACCTAACCCAAACACTAACCCTAATCCTAATCCTAACCCTAACCCTAACCCAAAACATAGCCCGAGCCCTAACCATAGCCCAGCCCTGAACCTAACCCTAACCCTAAACCTAACCCTAACTCTAAACCAAACCCTAACCCGAACCCAATCCCAAACCCTCACTCAAACACTAACCCTAGCCCTGAACCTAACCTAAACCTAACATTGCCCTAATCCTAACACTAACCCGAACCCTAACCCTAACGCTAATCCTAAACCTAATCCTAAACCTAGCCCTAACCCTGACCCTAACCCTAACCTGAACCCTAACACCAAGCCGAGCCCGAGCACTAGCCGTAGCCCAACCCTAAACCTAACCCTAACCCTAAACCTAATCATAGCCCTAACCCTAACCCTAATCCTAAGCCTAGCCCTAACCCTAACACTACCCCTAACACTAATCCTTACCCTAACCCTAACCCTAACCCTAAACCTAACCCTAACGCTAAACCTAACCCTAGCCCTAAAGCTAGCCCTAACCCTAACCCTAACCCTAATCCTAACCCTAACCCTAATCCTAGCCCTAACCCTAACCCTAAACCTAACCCTAACACTAACCCTAGCCCTAGCCCTAGCCCTAGCCCTAACGCTAACCCTAACCCTAACACTAACCCTAAACCTAATCCTAGCCCTAACCCTAACCTGAACCCTAATCTTAACCCTAGCCCTAGACCTAACCCTAGCCCAAGCCCGAACCCTAACGCAAGCCCTAACCCTGATCCTAACCCTAAAGATAACCCAAACCCTAAATCTAACCCTAGCCCTAACACTAACCCTAACCCTAACCCTAAGCCGAAATCTAACCCTAACCCTAACCCTAAACCTAACCCTAGTCCTAACCTAAACCCTAACCCCAACCCTAATCCTAACACTGGCACTAAAGCTAGCCTTATCCCTAACCCTAACCGTAAAACTATCCCTAACCCTAACCCAAACCGTAACCCTATCCTAACCCTAACCCTACCCCTAACACTAGCCCTAGCCCGAAACCTAAACCTAACCCAAACACTAACCCTAACCATAATCCTAACCCTAACTCTAACCCTAACCCTAGCCCGAGCCCTAACCCTAACCCTAACCCTAACCCTAACCCTAACCCTAACCCTAACCCTAACCATAATCCTAACCCTAACCCTAAACCTAAACCTAACCCTAACTCTAAACCAAACCCTAACCCTAACCCAATCCCAAACCCTCACTCAAACACTAACCCTAGCCCTGAACCTAACCTAAACCTAACATTGCCCTAATCCTAACACTAACCCTAACCCTAACCCTAATCCTAAACCTAATCCTAAACCTAGCCCTAACCCTGACCCTAACCCTAACCTGAACCCTAACACTAAGCCGAGCCCGAGCACTAGCCATAGCCCAACCCTAAATCTAACCCTAACCCTAAACCTAATCATAGCCCTAACCCTAACCCTAATCCTAAGCCTAGCCCTAACCCTAACACTACCCCTAACACTAATCCTTACCCTAACCCTAACCCAAAACCTAACCCTAAACCTAACCCTAACGCTAAACCTAACCCTAGCCCTAAAGCTAGCCCGAACCCTAACCCTAACCCTAATCCTAGCCCTAACCCTAACCCTAAACCTAACCCTAGCCCTAACCTTAACCCTAGCCCTAGACCTAGCCCAAGCCCGAACCCTAATGCTAGCCCTAACCCTAATCCTAACCCAAATGATAACCCGAACCCTAAATCTAACCCTAGCCCTAACATTAACCCTAACCCTAAACCCAACCCTAACCCTAATCCTAACCCTAACACTAACCCTAATCCTAACCCTAACACTAACCCTAGTGCTAGCACTAGCCCTAGCCCTAACCCTAACCCTAACGCTAACCCTAGCCCTAACCCTAGCCCTAACACTAAACCAAACCCTAATCCTAAGCCTAACCCTAAACCTAACACTAACCCTAACCCTAGCCCTAATCCTAACCCTAACCCTAACCCTAAACCTAATCCGAGCCGTAACCCTAAACCTAACACTAACCCTGGCCCTTACCCTAAACCTAACCCAAACCCTAACCCATACCCTAACCCTAATCCCAGCCCTAACCCTAACCCTAATCCCAACCCTAACCCTAACCCTAGCCCTAGCTCGAGCTCTAACCTTAACCCTAACCCAACCCCAACCCTAACCCTAACTCTCGCCCTAGCACTAGTCCCAACCCTAAACCTAAACCTAACCCTAACTCTAAACCAAACCCTAACCCTAACCCAATCCCAAACCCTAACTCAATCACTAACCCTAGCCCTGAACCTAACCTAAAACTAACATTGCCCTAATCCTAACACTAACCCGAACCCTAACCCTAACCCTAATCCTAAACCTAATCCTAACCCTAGCCCTAACCCTGACCGTAACCCTAACCTGAACCCTAACACTAAGCCTAGCCCTAGCACTAGCCGTAGCCCAAACCTAAATCTAACCCTAACCCTAAACCTAATCATAGCCCTAACCCTAACCCTAATCCTAAGCCTAGCCCTAACCCGAACACTACCCCTAACACTAATCCTTACCCTAACCTTAACCCTAGCCCTAGCCCTAGCCCAAGCCCGAACCCTAATGCTAGACCTAACCCTAATCGTAACCCAAATGATAACCCGAACTCTAAATCTAACCCTAGCCCTAACACTAACCCTAACCCTAACCCCAACCCTAACCCTAATCCTAACCCTATCACTAACCCTAATCCTAACCCTAACACTAACCCTAGTGCTAGCACTAGCCCTAGCCCTAACCCTAACCCTAACCCTAACGCTAACCCTAGCCCTAACCCTAGCCCGAACACTAAACCAAACCCTAATCCTAAGCCTAACACTAAACCTAACAATAACCCTAACCCTAGCCCTAATCCTAACCCTAACCCAAACCCTAAACCTAATCCGAGCCGTAATCCTAAACCTAACACTAACCCTAACCCTAACCCTAACCCTAACCCTAACCCTAGTCCTAACCTAAACCCTAACCACAACCCTAATCCTAACACTGGCACTAAAGCTAGCCTTATCCCTAACCCTAACCGTAAAACTATCCCTAACCCTAACCCAAACCGTAACACTATCCTAACCTTAACCCTACCCCTAACACTCGCCCTAGCCCGAACCCTAAACCTAACCCAAACACTAACCCTAATCCTAATCCTAACCCTAACCCGAACCCTAAACATAGCCCGAGCCCTGAACCTAACCCTAACCCTAAACCTAACCCTAACTCTAAACCAAACCCTAACCCGAACCCAATCCCAAACCCTCACTCAAACACTAACCCTAGCCCTGAACCTAACCTAAACCTAACATTGCCCTAATCCTAACACTAACCCGAACCCTAACCCTAACCCTAATCCTAAACCTAATCCTAAACCTAGCCCTAACCCTGACCCTAACCCTAACCTGAACCCTAACACCAAGCCGAGCCCGAGCACTAGCCGTAGCCCAACCCTAAACCTAACCCTAACCCTAAACCTAATCATAGCCCTAACCCTAACCCTAATCCTAAGCCTAGCCCTAACCCTAACACTACCCCTAACACTAATCCTTACCCTAACCCTAACCCTAACCCTAAACCTAACCCTAACGCTAAACCTAACCCTAGCCCTAAAGCTAGCCCTAACCCTCACCCTAACCCTAATCCTAGCCCTAACCCTAACCCTAGACCTAACCTTAACCCTAGCCCTAGCCCTAGCCCAAGCCCAAACCCTAATGCTAGCCCTAACCCTAATCCTAACCCAAATGATAACCCGAATCCTAAATCTAACCCTAGCCCTAACACTAACCCAAACCCTAACCCCAACCCTAACCCCAACCCTAACCCTAATCCTAACCCTAACACTAACCCTAATCCTAACCCTAACACAAGCCCTAGCCCTAACCCTAACCCTAACGCTAACCCTAGCCCTAACCCTAGCCCTAACCCTAACCCTAAACCTAATCCGAGCCGTAACCCTAAACCTAACACTAACCCTGGCCCTAACCCTAAACCTAACCCAAACCCTAACCCATACCCTAACCCTAATCCCAGCCCAAACCCTAACCCTAATCCTAACCCTAACCCGAGCCCTAGCTCGAGCTCTAACCTTAACCCTAACCCAACCCCAACCCTAACCCTAACCCTCGCCCTAGCACTAGACCCAACCCTAAACCTAAACCTAACCCTAACTCTAAACCAAACCCTAACCCTAACCCAATCCCAAACCCTAACTCAAACACTAACCCTAGCCCTGAACCTAACCTAAAACTAACATTGCCCTAATCCTAACACTAACCCGAACCCTAACCCTAACCCTAATCCTAAACCTAACCCTAACCCTAGCCCTAACACTAACCCTAACCCTAACCCTCGCCCTAACTCTAACCCTAACACTAACCCTAACCCTAATCCTAAACCTAAAACTAACCCTAGCCCTAGCACTAGCCCTAGCCGTAAGCCTAATACTAACCCTAACCCTAACCCTAACCCTAACCCTAACCCTAATCCTAGCCCTAACCCTAACCCTAAACCTAGCCCTAACACGAACCCTAGCCCTAGCGCTAACGCTAACCCTAACCCGAACACTAGCCCTAACGCTAAACCTAACCCGAACCCTAGCCCTAAACCTAGCCCTAACCCTAACCCTAAACCCAAACCCTAATCTTAACCCTAGCCCTAGACCTAACCCTAGCCCAAGCCCGAACCCTAACGCTAGCCCTAACACTAATCCTAACCCTAAAGATAACCCAAACCCTAAATCTAACCCTAGCCCTAACACTAACCCTAACCCTAACCCTAAGCTTAAATCGAACCCTAACCCTAACCCTAACCCTAACCCTAACCCTAGTCCTAACCTAAACCCTAACCCCAACCCTAATCCTAACACTGGCACTAAAGCTAGCCTTATCCCTAACCCTAACCGTAAAACTATCCCTAACCCTAACCCAAACCGTAACACTATCCTAACCCTAACCCTACACCTAACACTAGCCCTAGCTCGAACCCTAAACCTAACCCAAACACTAACCCTAATCCTAATCCTAACCCTAACCCTAACCCAAAACATAGCCCGAGCCCTAACCATAGCCCAGCCCTGAACCTAACCCTAACCCTAACCCTAACCCTAACCCTAACCCTAACCCTAACCCTAACCCTAACCCTAACCCTAACCCTAACCCTGAACCTAACCTAAACCTAACATTGCCCTAATCCTAACACTAACCCGAACCCTAACCCTAACCCTAATCCTAAACCTAATCCTAAACCTAGCCCTAACCCTGACCCTAACCCTAACCTGAACCCTAACACCAAGCCGAGCCCGAGCACTAGCCGTAGCCCAACCCTAAACCTAACCCTAACCCTAAACCTAATCATAGCCCTAACCCTAACCCTAATCCTAAGCCTAGCCCTAACCCTAACACTACCCCTAACACTAATCCTTACCCTAACCCTAACCCTAACCCTAAACCTAACCCTAACGCTAAACCTAACCCTAGCCCTAAAGCTAGCCCTAACCCTAACCCTAACCCTAATCCTAACCCTAACCCTAATCCTAGCCCTAACCCTAACCCTAAACCTAACCCTAACACTAACCCTAGCCCTAGCCCTAGCCCTAACGCTAACCCTAACCCTAACACTAGCCCTAACGCTAAACCTAACCCTAACCCTAACCCTAAACCTAATCCTAGCCCTAACCCTAACCTGAACCCTAATCTTAACCCTAGCCCTAGACCTAACCCTAGCCCAAGCCCGAACCCTAACGCAAGCCCTAACCCTGATCCTAACCCTAAAGATAACCCAAACCCTAAATCTAACCCTAGCCCTAACACTAACCCTAACCCTAACCCTAAGCCGAAATCTAACCCTAACCCTAACCCTAACCCTAACCCTAGTCCTAACCTAAACCCTAACCCCAACCCTAATCCTAACACTGGCACTAAAGCTAGCCTTATCCCTAACCCTAACCGTAAAACTATCCCTAACCCTAACCCAAACCGTAACCCTATCCTAACCCTAACCCTACCCCTAACACTAGCCCTAGCCCGAAACCTAAACCTAACCCAAACACTAACCCTAACCATAATCCTAACCCTAACTCTAACCCTAACCCTAGCCCGAGCCCTAACCCTAACCCTAACCCTAACCCTAACCCTAACCCTAACCCTAACCCTAACCATAATCCTAACCCTAACCCTAAACCTAAACCTAACCCTAACTCTAAACCAAACCCTAACCCTAACCCAATCCCAAACCCTCACTCAAACACTAACCCTAGCCCTGAACCTAACCTAAACCTAACATTGCCCTAATCCTAACACTAACCCTAACCCTAACCCTAATCCTAAACCTAATCCTAAACCTAGCCCTAACCCTGACCCTAACCCTAACCTGAACCCTAACACTAAGCCGAGCCCGAGCACTAGCCATAGCCCAACCCTAAATCTAACCCTAACCCTAAACCTAATCATAGCCCTAACCCTAACCCTAATCCTAAGCCTAGCCCTAACCCTAACACTACCCCTAACACTAATCCTTACCCTAACCCTAACCCAAAACCTAACCCTAAACCTAACCCTAACGCTAAACCTAACCCTAGCCCTAAAGCTAGCCCGAACCCTAACCCTAACCCTAATCCTAGCCCTAACCCTAACCCTAAACCTAACCCTAGCCCTAACCTTAACCCTAGCCCTAGACCTAGCCCAAGCCCGAACCCTAATGCTAGCCCTAACCCTAATCCTAACCCAAATGATAACCCGAACCCTAAATCTAACCCTAGCCCTAACATTAACCCTAACCCTAAACCCAACCCTAACCCTAATCCTAACCCTAACACTAACCCTAATCCTAACCCTAACACTAACCCTAGTGCTAGCACTAGCCCTAGCCCTAACCCTAACCCTAACGCTAACCCTAGCCCTAACCCTAGCCCAAACACTAAACCAAACCCTAATCCTAAGCCTAACCCTAAACCTAACACTAACCCTAACCCTAGCCCTAATCCTAACCCTAACCCTAACCCTAAACCTAATCCGAGCCGTAACCCTAAACCTAACACTAACCCTGGCCCTTACCCTAAACCTAACCCAAACCCTAACCCATACCCTAACCCTAATCCCAGCCCTAACCCTAACCCTAATCCCAACCCTAACCCTAACCCTAGCCCTAGCTCGAGCTCTAACCTTAACCCTAACCCAACCCCAACCCTAACCCTAACTCTCGCCCTAGCACTAGTCCCAACCCTAAACCTAAACCTAACCCTAACTCTAAACCAAACCCTAACCCTAACCCAATCCCAAACCCTAACTCAATCACTAACCCTAGCCCTGAACCTAACCTAAAACTAACATTGCCCTAATCCTAACACTAACCCGAACCCTAACCCTAACCCTAATCCTAAACCTAATCCTAACCCTAGCCCTAACCCTGACCGTAACCCTAACCTGAACCCTAACACTAAGCCTAGCCCTAGCACTAGCCGTAGCCCAAACCTAAATCTAACCCTAACCCTAAACCTAATCATAGCCCTAACCCTAACCCTAATCCTAAGCCTAGCCCTAACCCGAACACTACCCCTAACACTAATCCTTACCCTAACCTTAACCCTAGCCCTAGCCGTAGCCCAAGCCCGAACCCTAATGCTAGACCTAACCCTAATCCTAACCCAAATGATAACCCGAACTCTAAATCTAACCCTAGCCCTAACACTAACCCTAACCCTAACCCCAACCCTAACCCTAATCCTAACCCTATCACTAACCCTAATCCTAACCCTAACACTAACCCTAGTGCTAGCACTAGCCCTAGCCCTAACCCTAACCCTAACCCTAACGCTAACCCTAGCCCTAACCCTAGCCCGAACACTAAACCAAACCCTAATCCTAAGCCTAACACTAAACCTAACAATAACCCTAACCCTAGCCCTAATCCTAACCCTAACCCTAACCCTAAACCTAATCCGAGCCGTAATCCTAAACCTAACACTAACCCTAACCCTAACCCTAACCCTAACCCTAACCCTAGTCCTAACCTAAACCCTAACCACAACCCTAATCCTAACACTGGCACTAAAGCTAGCCTTATCCCTAACCCTAACCGTAAAACTATCCCTAACCCTAACCCAAACCGTAACACTATCCTAACCTGAACCCTACCCCTAACACTAGCCCTAGCCCGAACCCTAAACCTAACCCAAACACTAACCCTGATCCTAATCCTAACCCTAACCCGAACCCTAAACATAGCCCGAGCCCTAACCATAGCCCTAGCCCTGAACCTAACCCTAACTCTAAACCAAACCCTAACCCGAACCCAATCCCAAACCCTCACTCAAACACTAACCCTAGCCCTGAACCTAACCTAAACCTAACATTGCCCTAATCCTAACACTAACCCGAACTCTAACCCTAACCCTAATCCTAAACCTAATCCTAAACCTAGCCCTAACCCTGACCCTAACCCTAACCTGAACCCTAACACTAAGCCGAGCCCGAGCACTAGCCGTAGCCCAACCCTAAACCTAACCCTAACCCTAAACCTAATCATAGCCCTAACCCTAACCCTAATCCTAAGCCTAGCCCTAACCCTAACACTACCCCTAACACTAATCCTTACCCTAACCCTAACCCTAACCCTAAACCTAACCCTAACACTAAACCTAACCCTAGCCCTAAAGCTAGCCCTAACCCTAACCCTAACCCTAATCCTAACCCTAACCCTAATCCTAGCCCTAACCCTAACCCTAAACCTAACCCTAACACTAGCCCTAGCCCTAGCCCTAGCCCTAACGCTAACCCTAACCCTAACACTAGCTCTAACACTAAACCTAACCCTAACCCTAGAACTAAACCTAGCCCTAACCCTAACCCTAACCCTAACCCTAAACCTAATCCTAGCCCTAACCCTAACCCGAGCCCTAATCTTAACCCTAGCCCTAGACCTAACCCTAGCCCAAGCCCGAACCCTAACGCTAGCCCTAACACTAATCCTAACCCTAAAGATAACCCAAACCCTAAATCTAACCCTAGCCCTAACACTAACCCTAACCCTAAGCCTAAATCTAACCCTAACCCTAACCCTAACCGTAACCCTAACCCTAGTCCTAACCTAAACCCTAACCCCAACCCTAATCCTAACAATGGCACTAAAGCTAGCCTTATCCCTAACCCTAACCGTAAAACTATCCCTAACCCTAACCCAAACCGTAACCCTATCCTAACGCTAACGCTACGCCTAACACTAGCCCTAGCCCGAACCCTAAACCTAACCCAAACACTAACCCTAATCCTAATCCTAACCCTAACCCTAACCCTAAACATAGCCCGAGCCTTAACCATAGCCCGAGCCCTGAACCTAACCCTAACCCTAAACCTAACCCTAACTCTAAACCAAACCCTAACCCGAACCCAATCCCAAACCCTCACTCAAACACTAACCCTAGCCCTGAACCTAACCTAAACCTAACATTGCCCTAATCCTAACACTAACCCGAACCCTAACCCTAACCCTAATCCTAAACCTAATCCTAAACCTAGCCCTAACCCTGACCCTAACCCTAACCTGAACCCTAACACCAAGCCGAGCCCGAGCACTAGCCGTAGCCCAACCCTAAACCTAACCCTAACCCTAAACCTAATCATAGCCCTAACCCTAACCCTAATCCTAAGCCTAGCCCTAACCCTAACACTACCCCTAACACTAATCCTTACCCTAACCCTAACCCTAACCCTAAACCTAACCCTAACGCTAAACCTAACCCTAGCCCTAAAGCTAGCCCTAACCCTCACCCTAACCCTAATCCTAGCCCTAACCCTAACCCTAGCCCTAACCTTAACCCTAGCCCTAGCCCTAGCCCAAGCCCAAACCCTAATGCTAGCCCTAACCCTAATCCTAACCCAAATGATAACCCGAATCCTAAATCTAACCCTAGCCCTAACACTAACCCAAACCCTAACCCCAACCCTAACCCCAACCCTAACCCTAATCCTAACCCTAACACTAACCCTAATCCTAACCCTAACACTAGCCCTAGCCCTAACCCTAACCCTAACGCTAACCCTAGCCCTAACCCTAGCCCTAACCCTAACCCTAAACCTAATCCGAGCCGTAACCCTAAACCTAACACTAACCCTGGCCCTAACCCTAAACCTAACCCAAACCCTAACCCATACCCTAACCCTAATCCCAGCCCAAACCCTAACCCTAATCCTAACCCTAACCCGAGCCCTAGCTCGAGCTCTAACCTTAACCCTAACCCAACCCCAACCCTAACCCTAACCCTCGCCCTAGCACTAGACCCAACCCTAAACCTAAACCTAACCCTAACTCTAAACCAAACCCTAACCCTAACCCAATCCCAAACCCTAACTCAAACACTAACCCTAGCCCTGAACCTAACCTAAAACTAACATTGCCCTAATCCTAACACTAACCCGAACCCTAACCCTAACCCTAATCCTAAACCTAATCCTAACCCTAGCCCTAACCCTGACCGTAACCCGAACCTGAACCCTAACACTAAGCAGAGCCCTAGCACTAGCCGTAGCCCAAACCTAAATCTAACCCTAACCCTAAACCTAATCATAGCCCTAACCCTAATCCTAATCCTAAACCTAGCCCTAACCCGAACACTACCCCTAACACTAATCCTTACCCTAACCTTAACCCTAGTGCTAGCACTAGCCCTAGCCCTAACCCTAACCCTAACCCTAGCCCTAATCCTAACCCTAATCCTAACCCTAACCCTAACCCTAACCCTAATGCTAGCCCTAACCCTAATCCTAACCCTAATGATAACCCTAACCCTAAATCAAACCCTAGCCCTAACACTAACCCTAATCCTAACCCTAACCCTAAATCTAACCCCAACCCTAACCCTAACCCGAACCCTAACCCTAACCCTAACCCTAACCCTAACACTAACCCTAATCCTAACCCTAACACTAACCCTAGTGCTAGCACTAGCCCTAGCCCTAACCCTAACCCTAACCCTAACGCTAACCCTAGCCCTAACCCTAGCCCTAACACTAAACCAAACCCTAATCCTAAGCCTAACACTAAACCTAACAATAACCCTAACCCTAGCCCTAATCCTAACCCTAACCCTAACCCTAAACCTAATCCGAGCCGTAATCCTAAACCTAACACTAACCCTGGCCCTAACCCAAACCTAACCCTAACCCTAACCCATACCCTAACCCTAATCCCAGCCCTAACCCTAACCCTAATCCTAACCCTAACCCTAACCCTAGCCCTAGCTCGAGCTCTAGCCTTAACCCTAACCCAACCCCAACACTAACCCTAAACCTCGCCCTAGCACTAGACCCAACCCTAAACCTAACCGTAACCCTACCCCTAAACCAAGCCCGAACCTCAAACCTAACCGTAACCGTAACACTAACCCTAACCCTAACTCTAACACTAACCCTAACCCTAACCCTAACCCTAAGCCTAACCCGAAACCTAATCCTAACCCTAACCCGAGCACTAAACCTACCCCTAACCTCAAACCTAACCCTAAAAGTAACACTAACCCTAACCTTAATCCTAAACCTAACCCGAATCCTAACCCTAACCCAAACACTAACGCTAGCCCTAACCCTAACCCTAAACCTAACCCTAACATTATCCATAACCCTAACCCGAACCCTAACCTAACCCTAATTCTAACACCAACCGTAACCCTAACCCGAGACCTAACCCTAAACCTAACACTAACCCTAATCCTAACCCTAATCCTAACTCTAACCCAAACCGTAACCCTAACCCTAAACCTAACCCTAACCCTAGCCCTAACCCGAGCCCTAGCCCTGACACTAACCCTAACCCTAACCCTAGCCCTAACTCTAACACGATCACTAAACCTAACCCTAACCCTAACCCTAACCCGAACACTAACCCTAGCCCTGAACCTAACCTAAACCTAACATTGCCCAAATCATAACACTAACCCTAACCCTAACCCTAATCCTAAACCGAACCCTAACTCTAACACTAACCATAGCCCTAACCCTAATCCTAACCCTAGCCCTAAACCTAACCCTAACCCTAACCCTAGCCCTAATCCTAACACTAACCCTAACCCTAAACCTAAAGCTAAATCTAATCCTAACCCTAGCCCTAGCCCTAACCTTAACCCTAACCCTAACCCTAACCCTAGCCCTAACACTAACCCTAACCCTAACCCTAACCCTCGCCCTAACTCTAACCCTTACACTAACCCTAACCCTAATCCTAAACCTAAAACTAACCCTAGCCCTAGCACTAGCCCTAGCCGTAAGCCTAATACTAACCCTAACCCTAACCCTAACCCTAACCCTAACCCTAATCCTAGCCCTAACCCTAACCCTAAACCTAACCCTAACACTAACCCTAGCCCTAGCCCTAGCCCTAACGCTAACCCTAACCCTAACACTAGCCCTAACGCTAAACCTAGCCCTAACCCTAACCCTAACCCTAACGCTAACCCTAAACCTAATCCTAGCCCTAACCCTAACCCGAGCCCTAATCTTAACCCTAGCCATAGACCTAACCCTAGCCCAAGCCCGAACCCTAACGCTAGCCCTAACCCTAATCCTAACCCTAAAGATAACCCAAACCCTAAATCTAACCCGAGCCCTAACACTAACCCTAACCCAAAGCCTAAATCTAACCCTAACCCTAACCCTAACCCTAACCCTAACCCTAACCCTAACCCTAACCCTAACCCTAACCCTACCCCTAACACTAGCCCTAGCCCGAACCCTAAACCTAACCCAAACACTAACCCTAATCCTAATCCTAACCCTAACCCTAACACTAACCCTAAACATAGCCCGAGCCCTAACCATAGCCCTAGCCCTGAACCTAACCCTAACCCTAAACCTAACCCTAACTTTAAACCAAACCCTAACCCGAACCCAATCCCAAACCCTCACTCAAACACTAACCCTAGCCCTGAACCTAACCTAAACCTAACATTGCCCTAATCCTAACACTAACCCGAACCCTAACCCTAACCCTAATCCTAAACCTAATCCTAAACCTAGCCCTAACCCTGACCCTAACCCTAACCTGAACCCTAACACTAAGCCGAGCCCGAGCACTAGCCGTAGCCCAACCCTAAACCTAACCCTAACCCTAAACCTAATCATAGCCCTAACCCTAACCCTAATCCTAAGCCTAGCCCTAACCCTAACACTACCTCTAACACTAATCCTTACCCTAACCCTAACCCTAACCCTAAACCTAACCCTAACGCTAAACCGAACCCTAGCCCTAAAGCTAGCCCTAACCCTAACCCTAACCCTAATCCTAACCCTAACCCTAATCCTAGCCCTAACCCTAACCCTAAACCTAACCCTAACACTAACCCTAGCCCTAGCCCGAGCCCTAACGCTAACCCTAACCCTAATACTAGCCCTAACGCTAAACCTAACCCTAACCCTAACCCGAAACCTAATCCTAGCCCTAACCCTAACCCGAACCCTAATCTTAACCCTAGCCCTAGACCTAACCCTAGCCCACGCCCGAACCCTAACGCAAGCCCTAACCCTAATCCTAACCCTAAAGATAACCCAAACCCTAAATCTAACCCTAGCCCTAACACTAACCCTAACCCTAACCCTAACCCTAAGCCTAAATCTAACCCTAACCCTAACCCTAACCCTAACCCTAGTCCTAACCTAAACCCTAACCCCAACCCTAATCCTAACAATGGCACTAAAGCTAGCCTTATCCCTAACCCTAACCGTAAAACTATCCCTAACCCTAACCCAAACCGTAACCCTATCCTAAGCCTTACCCTACCCCTAACACTAGCCCCAGCCCGAAACCTAAACCTAACCCAAACACTAACCCTAACCATAATCCTAACCCTAACCCTAACCGTAACCCTAGCCCGAGCCCTAACCATAGCCCTAGCCCTGAACCTAACCCTAACCCTAAACCTAACCCTAACTCTAAACCAAACCCTAACCCTAACCCAATCCCAAACCCTCACTCAAACACTAACCCTAGCCCTGAACCTAACCTAAACCTAACATTGCCCTAATCCTAACACTAACCCGAACCCTAACCCTAACCCTAATCCTAAACCTAATCCTAA
This sequence comes from Pristiophorus japonicus, assembly GCF_044704955.1. NCBI lineage: Eukaryota > Metazoa > Chordata > Chondrichthyes > Pristiophoridae > Pristiophorus > Pristiophorus japonicus. Next base: position 77,167 of record NW_027254515.1, read on the forward strand.
ACCTAGCCCTAACCCTGACCCTAACCCTAACCTGAACCCTAACACTAAGCCGAGCCCTAGCACTAGCCATAGCCCAACCCTAAATCTAACCCTAACCCTAAACCTAATCATAGCCCTAACCCTAACCCTAATCCTAAGCCTAGCCCTAACCCTAACACTACCCCTAACACTAATCCTTACCCTAACCCGAACCCAAACCCTAACCCTAAACCTAACCCTAACGCTAAACCTAACCCTAGCCCTAAAGCTAGCCCTAACCCTAACCCTAACCCTAATCCTAGCCCTAACCCTAACCCTAAACCTAACCCTAGCCCTAACCTTAACCCTAGCCCTAGACCTAGCCCAAGCCCGAACCCTAATGCTAGCCCTAACCCTAATCCTAACCCAAATGATAACCCAAACCCTAAATCTAACCCTAGCCCTAACATTAACCCTAACCCTAAACCCAACCCTAACCCTAATCCTAACCCTAACACTAACCCTAATCCTAACCCGAACACTAACCCTAGTGCTAGCACTAGCCCTAGCCCTAACCCTAACCCTAACGCTAACCCTAGCCCTAACCCTAGCCCTAACACTAAACCAAACCCTAATCCTAAACCTAACCCTAAACCTAACACTAACCCTAACCCTAGCCCTAATCCTAACCCTAACCCTAACCCTAAACCTAATCTGAGCCGTAACCCTAAACCTAACACTAACCCTGGCCCTTACCCTAAACCTAACCCAAACCCTAACCCATACCCTAACCCTAGCCCCAGCCCTAATCTTAACCCTAACCCTAATCCTAGCCCTAACCCTAAACCTAATCCTAACCCTAACCCTAGCCCTAATCCTCACACTAACCCTAACCCTAAATCTAATCCGAGCCGGAACCCTAACCCTAACACTAACCCTAGCCCTAACCCTAACCCTAACCCTAACCCTAAACCTAAACGAAACCCTCAGCCTAGGCCTAGCCCTAGCCCTAAGCTTAACCCTAACCCTAAACCTAGCCCTAACCCTAACACTAACCCTAACCCTCGCCCTAACTCTAACCCTAACCCGAAACCTAACACGAATCCGAAATCTAAAACTAACCCTAGCCCTAGCACTAGCCCTATCCCTAACCCTAACCCTAACCCTAACCCTACCCCTAACCCGAGCCCTTGCCCGAATCCTAAACCTAACCCTAACCCTAACCCTAACCCTAGCCCTAACCCTAACCCTCACCCTAACCCTAAACCTAATCCTAGCGCTAACCCTAACCTTAATCCTGAGCCTAACCCTAACCTTAACACTAGCCCTAACACTAAAACTAACACTAACTCTAACCCGAGCCCTAGCACTAGCCCTAACCCTAACCCTAACCCTAATCCTAACCCTAAACCTAACCCTAGCCCTAGCACCAGCCCTAACCCTAAAGCTAACCCTAGCCCTAAACGTGGCCCTAAACCTAACAGGAACACTAACCGCAACACTAACCCTAACCCTAACCCTAACCCTAAGCCGAACCCTAATCCTAACCCTAACCCCTAACCCTAGCCCTTGCCCGAATCCTAAACCTAACACTACCCCTAGCCCAAGCCCTACCCTAGCCCAAGCCCTGAACCTAACCCTAACCCTAACCCTAACTCTAAACCAACCCTAACCAGAACCCGAACCCAAACCCTAACCCAATCCCTAACCCTAGCCCTGAACCTAACCTAAACCTAACATTGCCCTAATCCTAACACTAACCTTAACCCAAACCCTAACCCGAACACTAACCCTAACCCTAACACTAAACCTAGCCCTAGCACTAGCCCTAACCCTAACCCTAACCCTAACCCTAATCCTAGCCCTAACCCGAAGACTAACCCTAATCCTAGCCCTAACCCTAACCTTAATCCTAAACCTAGCCCTAACCCTAACACTAACCCTAAACGTAACACTAGCCCTAACCCTAAAACTAACACTAACCCTAACACTAGCCCTAGCCCTAACCCTAACCCTAAGCCTAACCCTATCCCTAACCCTAACCCTAGCCCTAACCCTAACTCTAATCCAACCCTAACCAGAACCCGAACCCAAACCCTAACCCAATCCCTAACCCTAGCCCTGAACCTAACCTAAACCTAACATTGCCCTAATCCTAACACTAACCTTAACCCAAACCCTAACCCGAACACTAACCCTAACCCTAACACTAAACCTAGCCCTAGCACTAGCCCTAACCCTAACCCTAACCCTAACCCTAATCCTAGCCCTAACCCGAAGACTAACCCTAATCCTAGCCCTAACCCTAACCTTAATCCTAAACCTAGCCCTAACCCTAACACTAACCCTAAACGTAACACTAGCCCTAACCCTAAAACTAACACTAACCCTAACACTAGCCCTAGCCCTAACCCTAACCCTAAGCCTAACCCTATCCCTAACCCTAACCCTAGCCCTAACCCTAACGCTAATCCTAACCCTAATCCTGACCCTAACCCTGACCCTTCCCCTAACTCTAACCCTAACCCTAACCCTAACCCTAATCCTAACCCTAACACTAACCCTAGTCCGAGCACTAGCCCTAACCCTAAACCTAAACCAAACCCTCAGCCTAGGCCTAGCCCTAGCCCTAACCCTAACCCTAACCCTAACCCTAAACCTAGCCCTAACCCTAACACTAACCCTAACCCTCGCCCTAACTCTATCCCTAACCCGAACCCTAACACTAAACCGAAACCTAAAACTAACCCTAGCCCTAGCACTAGCCCTATGCCTAACCCTAACCCTAACTCTAACCCTGGCCTAACTCTAACCCTAACCCTAACCCTAACACTAATCCTAAACCTAAAACTAACGCTAGCCCTAGCACTAGCCCTATCCCTAACCCTAACCCTAACCCTACCCCTAACCCTTGCCCTTGCCCGAATCCTAAACCTAACCCTAACCCTAACCCTAACCCTAGCCCTAACCCTAACCCTCACCCTAACCCTAAACCTAATCCTAGCGCTAACCCTAACCTTAATCCTAAGCCTAGCCCTAACCCTTACACTAGCCCTAACCCTAACACTAGCCCTAACACTAAAACTAACACTAACTCTAAAACTAGCCCCAGCACTAGCCCTAACCCTAACCCGAACCCTAATCATAACCCTAAACCTAACCCTAGCCCTAGCACCAGCCCTAACCCTAAAGCTAACCCTAGCCCTAAACGTGGCCCTAAACCTAACACGAACACAAACCGTAACACTAACCCTAACCCTAACCCGAACCCTAAGCCTAACCCTAAACCTAACCCTAACCCCTAACCCTAGCCCTTGCCCGAATCCTAAACCTAACTCTAACCCTAGCCCGAGCCCGACCCTAGCCCTGAACCTAACCCTAACCCTAACCCTAACCCTAACTCTAAACCAACCCTAACCATAACCCGAACCCAAATCCTAACCCAATCCATAACCCTAGCCCTGAACCTAACCTAAACCTAACATTGCCCTAATCCTAACACTAACCTTAACCCAAACCCTAACCCGAACACTAATCCTAACCCTAACACTAAACCTAGCCGAAGCACTAGCCCTAGCCCTAACCCTAACCCTAACCCTAACCCTAATCCTAGCCCAAACCCGAAGACTAACCCTAATCCTAGCCCTAACCCTAACTCTAACCCTAACCCTAGCCCTAACCCTAACCATAACCCTAAACCTAAACCTAATCCTAGCCCTAACCCTAATCTTAATCCTAAGCCTAGCCCTAACCCTAACACTAACCCTAACCCTAACAGTAGCCCTAACCCTAAAACTAACACGAACCCTAACACTAGCCCTAGCCCTAACCCTCACCCTAACCCTAAACCTAACCGTAACACTAACCCGAACCCTAACCCGAAGCCTAACCCTATCCCTAACCCTAACCCTAGCCCTAACGCTAACCCTAATCCTAACCCTAATCCTGACCCTAACCCTGACCCTTCCCCTAACTCTAACCCTAACCCTAACCCTAACCCTAATTCTAGCCCTAACCCTGAACCTAATCCTAACCCTAGCCCTAATTCTCACACTAACCCTAACCCTAAATCTAATCCGAGCCGTAAGCCTAACCCTAACACTAACCCTAGCCCTAAACCTAAACCATAACCCTCAGCCTAGGCCTCGCCCTAGCCCTAACCCTAATCCTAACCTAACGCTCGCCCTAACTCTAACCCTAACCCTAACCCTAATACTAATCCTAAACCTAAAACTAACCCTAGCCCTAGCACTAGCCCTATCCCTAACCCTAGCTCTAACCCTAACCCTAACCCTTACCCTAATCCTAGACCGAACCCTAAAGCTAACCCTAACACGAACCCTAACCCTAACCCTAACCCTAATCCTAACCCTAAACCTAGCCCTAACCCTAACCCTAAACCTAGCCCTAACCCTAACCCTAAACCTAGCCCTAACTCTAACATAAACCCAAACCCTAACCCCAATCCTAACCCTTACCCTAAGCCTAAACCTAGCTCTAACCCTAACCCTAACATTAACCCTAACACTGACACTAACGCGAGCCCTAACCCTAACCCTAACCGTAACATTATCCCTAACCCTAACCCTAAACCTAACCTAACCGTAACCCTACCCCTAACCATAGCCCTTGCCCGAACCCTAAAACTAACTCTAACCCTAACACTAGCCCTAACCCTAAAACTAACACTAACCCTAACACTAGTCCTAGCCCTAGCCCTAACCCTAACCCTAACCCTGATCCTAACCGTAAACCTAACCCTAGCCCTAGCACCAGCCCTAACCCTAACGCTAAACCTAGCCCTAAACCCACCCTAAACCTAACACGAATACTAACCGTAACACTAACCCTAACCCTAACCATAAGGCTAAGCCTAACCCTAACCCGAACACTAACCCTAATCCTAGCCCTAACCCTAACACTAATCCTAACCCTAAGCCTGACCCTAACCCTAAACCTAGCCCTAACCATAAACCTAACCCTAATCCTACCCCTAACCCTAACCCTAACCCTAGCCCTAACCATAAACCTAACCCTAATCCTAGCCCTAACCCTAAACCTAATCCTAACCCGAACCCTAGCCCTAGCCCTAGCCCTAATCTTAACCCTAACCCTAATCCTAGCCCTAACCCTAAACCTAATCCTAACCCTAACCCTAGCCCTAATCCTCACACTAACCCTAACCCTAAATCTAATCCGAGCCGTAACCCTAACCCTAACACTAACCCTAGCCCTAACCCTAACCCTAACCCTAACCCTAAACCTAAACCAAACCCTCAGCCTCGGCCTAGCCCTAGCCCTAAGCTTAACCCTAACCCTAAACCTAGCCCTAACCCTAACACTAACCCTAACCCTCGCCCTAACTCTAACCCTAACCCGAAACCTAACACGAATCCGAAATCTAAAACTAACCCTAGCCCTAGCACTAGCCCTATCCCTAACCCTAACCCTAACCCTAACCCTACCCCTAACCCGAGCCCTTGCCCGAATCCTAAACCTAACCCTAACCCTAACCCTGACCCTAGCCCTAACCCTAACCCTCACCCTAAACCTAAACCAAATCCTAGCGCTAACCCTAACCTTAATCCTAAGCCTAGCCCTAACCCTTACACTAACCCTAACCTTAACACTAGCCCTAACACTAAAACTAACACTAACTCTAACCCTAGCCCTAGGACTAGCCCTAACCCTAACCCTAACCCTAATCCTAACCCTAAACCTAACCCTAGCCCTAGCACCAGCCCTAACCCTAAAGCTAACCCTAGCCCTAAACGTGGCCCTAAACCTAACACGAACACTAACCGTAACACTAACCTAACCCTAACCCTAAGCCGAACCCTAATCCTAACCCTAACCCCTAACCCTAGCCCTTGCTCGAATCCTAAACCTAACACTACCCCTAGCCCAAGCCCTACCCTAGCCCTAGCCCTGAACCTAACCCTAACCCTAACCCTAACCCTAACTCTAAACCAACCCTAACCAGAACCCGAACCCAAACCCTAACCCAATCCCTAACCCTAGCCCTGAACCTAACCTAAACCTAACATTGCCCTAATCCTAACACTAACCTTAACCCAAACCCTAACCCGAACACTAACCCTAATCCTAACACTAAACCTAGCCCTAGCACTAGCCCTAACCCTGACCCTAACCCTAACCCTAATCCTAGCCCTAACCCGAAGACTGACCCTAATCCTAGCCCTAACCCTAACGCTAGCCCTAACCCTAGCCCTAACCCTAACCATAACCCTAAACCTAAACCTAATCCTAGCCCTAACCCTAACCTTAATCCTAAACCTAGCCCTAACCCTAACACTAACCCTAAACCTAACACTAGCCCTAACCCTAAAACTAACACTAACCCTAACACTAGCCCTAGCCCTAACCCTAACCCTAAGCCTAACCCTAACCCTAACCCTAACCCTAGCCCTAACCCTAACCCTAATCCTAACCCTAATCCTGACCCTAACCCTGACCCTTCCCCTAACTCTAACCCTAACCCTAACCCGAACCCTAACCCTAATCCTAACTCTAACACTAACCCTAGTCCGAGCACTAGCCCTAACCCTAAACCTAAACCAAACCCTCAGCCTAGGCCTAGCCCTAGCCCTAACCCTAACCCTAACCCTAAACCTAGCCCTAACCCTAACACTAACCCTAACCCTCGCCCTAACTCTATCCCTAACCCGAACCCTAACACTAATCCGAAACCTAAAACTAACCCTAGCCCTAGCACTAGCCCTATCCCTAACCCTAACCCTAACACTAACCCTAACCCTGGCCTAACTCTAACCCTAACCCTAACCCTAACACTAATCCTAAACCTAAAACTAACGCTAGCCCTAGCACTAGCCCTATCCCTAACCCTAACCCTAACACTAACCCTACCCCTAACCCTAGCCCTTGCCCGAATCCTAAACCTAACCCTAACCCTAACCCTAACCCTAGCCCTAACCCTAACCCTCACCCTAACCCTAAACCTAATCCTAGCGCTAACCCTAACCTTAATCCTAAGCCTAGCCCTAACCCTTACACTAGCCCTAACCCTAACACTAGCCCTAACACTAAAACTAACACTAACTCTAACACTAGCCCTAGCACTAGCCCTAACCCTAACCCTAACCCTAATCATAACCCTAAACCTAACCCTAGCTCTAGCACCAGCCCTAACCCTAAAGCTAACCCTAGCCCTAAACGTGGCCCTAAACCTAACACGAACACTAACCGTAACACTAACCCTAACACTAACGCTAACCCTAAGCCTAACCCTAAACCTAACCCTAACCCCTAACCCGAGCCCTTGCCCGAATCCTAAACCTAACTCTAACCCTAGCCCGAGCCCTACCCTAGCCCTGAACCTAACCCTAACCCTAACCCTAACCCTAACTCTAAACCAACCCTAACCATAACCCGAACCCAAATCCTAACCCAATCCATAACCCTAGCCCTGAACCTAACCTAAACCTAACATTGCCCTAATCCTAACACTAACCTTAACCCAAACCCTAACCCGAACACTAATCCTAACCCTAACACTAAACCTAGCCGAAGCACGAGCCCTAGCCCTAACCCTAACCCTAACCCTAACCCTAATCCTAGCCCTAACCCGAAGACTAACCCTAATCCTAGCCCTAACCCTAACTCTAACCCTAACCCTAGCCCTAACCCTAACCATAACCCTAAACCTAAACCTAATCCTAGCCCTAACCCTAACCTTAATCCTAAGGCTAGCCCTAACCCTAACACTAACCCTAACCCTAACACTAGCCCTAACCCTAAAACTAACACTAACCCTAACACTAGCCCTAACCCTAACCCTAACCCTAACCCTAACCCTAACCTTAACCCTAACCCTAAACCTAACCGTAACACTAACCCGAACCCTAACCCTAAGCCTAACCCTATCCCTAACCCTAACCCTAGCCCTAACGCTAACCCTAATCCTAACCCTAATCCTGACCCTAACCCTGACCCTTCCCCTAACTCTAACCCTAACCCTAACCCTAACCCTAATTCTAGCCCTAACCCTGAACCTAATCCGAACCCTAGACCTAATCCTCACGCTAACCCTAACCCTAAATCTAATCCAAGCCGTAACCCTAATCCTAACACTAACCCTAGCCCTAAACCTAAACCAAACCCTCAGCCTAGGCCTAGCCCTATCCCTAACCCTAACCCTAACCCTAACCCTGGCCTAACTCTAACCCTAACCCTAGCACTAATCCTAAACCTAAAACTAACGCTAGCCCTAGCACTAGCCCTCTCCCTAACCCTAACCCTAACCCTAACCCTAACCCTACCCCTAACCCTAGCCCTTGCCCGAATCCTAAACCTAACCCTAACCCTAACCCTAACCCTAGCCCTAACCCTAACCCTCACCCTAACCCTAAACCTAATCCTAGCGCTAACCCTAACCTTAATCCTAAGCCGAGCCCTAACCCTTACACTAGCCCTAACCCTAACACTAGCCCTAACACTAAAACTAACACTAACTCTAACACTAGCCCTAGCACTAGCCCTAACCCTAACCCGAACCCTAATCATAACCCTAAACCTAACCCTAGCCCTAGCACCAGCCCTAACCCTAAAGCTAACCCTAGCCCTAAACGTGGCCCTAAACCTAACACGAACACCAACCGTAACACTAACCCTAACCCTAACGCTAACCCTAAGCCTAACCCTAAACCTAACCCTAACCCCTAACCCTAGCCCTTGCCCGAATCCTAAACCTAACTCTAACCCTAGCCCGAGCCCTACCCTAGCCCTGAACCTAACCCTAACCCTAACCCTAACCCTAACTCTAAACCAACCCTAACCATAACCCGAACCCAAATCCTAACCCAATCCATAACCCTAGCCCTGAACCTAACCTAAACCTAACATTGCCCTAATCCTAACACTAACCTTAACCCAAACCCTAACCCGAACACTAATCCTAACCCTAACACTAAACCTAGCCGAAGCACGAGCCCTAGCCCTAACCCTAACCCTAACCCTAACCCTAATCCTAGCCCTAACCCGAAGACAAACCCTAATCCTAGCCCTAACCCTAACTCTAACCCTAACCCTAGCCCTAACCCTAACCATAACCCTAAACCTAAACCTAATCCTAGCCCTAACCCTAACCTTAATCCTAAACCTAGCCCTAACCCTAACACTAACCCTAAACCTAACACTAGCCCTAACCCTAAAACTAACACTAACCCTAACCCTAACCCTAACCCTAACCCTAACCCTAACCCTAACTCTAAACCAACCCTAACCCTAACCCTAACCCTAACCCTAACCCTAACCCTAACCCTAACCCTAACCCTAACCCTAACCCTAACCCTAACCATAACCCGAACCCAAATCCTAACACAATCCATAACCCTAGCCCTGAACCTAACCTAAACCTAACATTGCCCTAATCCTAACACTAACCTTAACCCAAACCCTAACCCGAACACTAATCCTAACCCTAACACTAAACCTAGCCGAAGCACGAGCCCTAGCCCTAACCCTAACCCTAACCCTAACCCTAATCCTAGCCCTAACCCGAAGACTAACCCTAATCCTAGCCCTAACCCTAACTCTAACCCTAACCCTAGCCCTAACCCTAACCATAACCCTAAACCTAAACCTAATCCTAGCCCTAACCCTAACCTTAATCCTAAACCTAGCCCTAACCCTAACACTAACCCTAAACCTAACACTAGCCCTAACCCTAAAACTAACACTAACCCTAACCCTAACCCTAACCCTAACCCTAACCCTAACTCTAAACCAACCCTAACCCTAACCCTAACCCTAACCCTAACCCTAACGCGAACCCAAATCCTAACCCAATCCATAACCCTAGCCCTGAACCTAACCTAAACCTAACATTGCCCTAATCCTAACACTAACCTTAACCCAAACCCGAACCCGAACACTAATCCTAACCCTAACACTAAACCTAGCCGAAGCACGAGCCCTAGCCCTAACCCTAACCCTAACCCTAACCCTAATCCTAGCCCTAACTCGAAGACTAACCCGAATCCTAGCCCTAACCCTAACTCTAACCCTAACCCTAACACTAGCCCTAACCCTAAAACTAACACTAACCCTAACACTAGCCCTAGCCCTAACCCTAACCCTAACCCTAACCCTAACCCTAACCCTAACCCTAAACCTAACCGTAACACTAACCCTAACCCTAACCCTAAGCCTAACCCTATCCCTAACCCTAACCCTAGCCCTAACGCTAACCCTAATCCTAACCCTAATCCTGACCCTAACCCTAACCCTAACCATAACCTAAACCTAAACCTAATCCTAGCCCTAACCCTAACCTTAATCCTAAGGCTAGCCCTAACCCTAACACTAACCCTAACCCTAACACTAGCCCTAACCCTAAAACTAACACTAACCCTAACACTAGCCCTAGCCCTAACCCTAACCCTAACCCTAACCGTAACCCTAACACTAGCCCTAACCCTAAAACTAACACTAACCCTAACCCTAACCCTAACACTAACCCTAACCCTAACCCTAAACCTAACCGTAACACTAACCCTAACCCTAACCCTAAGCCTAACCCTATCCCTAACCCTAACCCTAGCCCTAACGCTAACCCTAATCCTAACCCTAATCCTGACCCTAACCCTAACCCTAACCATAACCCTAAACCTAAACCTAATCCTAGCGCTAACCCTAACCTTAATCCTAAGGCTAGCCCTAACCCTAACACTAACCCTAACCCTAACACTAGCCCTAACCCTAAAACTAACACTAACCCTAACACTAGCCCTAGCCCTAACCCTAACCCTAACCCTAACCCTAACCCTAACCCTAACCCTAAACCTAACCGTAACACTAACCCTAACCCTAACCCTAAGCCTAACCCTATCCCTAACCCTAACCCTAGCCCTAACGCTAACCCTAATCCTAACCCTAATCCTGACCCTAACCCTGACCCTTCCCCTAACTCTAACCCTAACCCTAACCCTAACCCTAATTCTAGCCGTAACCCTGAACCTAATCCTAACCCTAGACCTAATCCTCACACTAACCCTAACCCTAAATCTAATCCAAGCCGTAACCCTAACCCTAACACTAACCCTAGCCCTAAACCTAAACCAAACCCTCAGCCCAGGCCTAGCCCTATCCCTAACCCTAACCCTAACCCTAACCCTAACCCTAACCCTAACCCTAACCCGAACCCTAACCCTAACCCTAACCCTAACCCTAACCCTAACCCTAACCCTAACCCTAACCCTAACCCTAACCCTAGCCCTTGCCCGAATCCTAAACCTAACTCTAACCCTAGCCCGAGCCCTACCCTAGCCCTGAACCTAACCCTAACCCTAACCCTAACCCTAACTCTAAACCAACCCTAACCATAACCCGAACCCAAATCCTAACCCAATCCATAACCCTAGCCCTGAACCTAACCTAAACCTAACATTGCCCTAATCCTAACACTAACCTTAACCCAAACCCTAACCCGAACACTAATCCTAACCCTAACACTAAACCTAGCCGAAGCACGAGCCCTAGCCCTAACCCTAACCCTAACCCTAACCCTAATCCTAGCCCTAACCCGAAGACTAACCCTAATCCTAGCCCTAACCCTAACTCTAACCCTAACCCTAGCCCTAACCCTAACCATAACCCTAAACCTAAACCTAATCCTAGCCCTAACCCTAACCTTAATCCTAAGGCTAGCCCTAACCCTAACACTAACCCTAACCCTAACACTAGCCCTAACCCTAAAACTAACACTAACCCTAACACTAGCCCTAGCCCTAACCCTAACCCTAACCCTAACCCTAACCCTAACCCTAACCCTAAACCTAACCGTAACACTAACCCTAACCCTAACCCTAAGCCTAACCCTATCCCTAACCCTAACCCTAGCCCTAACGCTAACCCTAATCCTAAGCCTAATCCTGACCCTAACCCTGACCCTTCCCCTAACTCTAACCCTAACCCTAACCCTAACCCTAATTCTAGCCCTAACCCTGAACCTAATCCGAACCCGAGACCTAATCCTCACACTAACCCTAACCCTAAATCTAATCCAAGCCGTAACCCTAACCCTAACACTAACCCTAGCCCTAAACCTAAACCAAACCCTCAGCCTAGGCCTAGCCCTATCCCTAACCCTAACCCTAACCCTAACCCTGGCCTAACTCTAACCCTAACCCTAGCACTAATCCTAAACCTAAAACTAACGCTAGCCCTAGCACTAGCCCTCTCCCTAACCCTAACCCTAACCCTAACCCTAACCCTACCCCTAACCCTAGCCCTTGCCCGAAACCTAAACCTAACCCTAACCCTAACCCTAACCCTAGCCCTAACCCTAACCCTCACCCTAACCCTAAACCTAATCCTAGCGCTAACCCTAACCTTAATCCTAAGCCTAGCCCTAACCCTTACACTAGCCCTAACCCTAACACTAGCCCTAACACTAAAACTAACACTAACTCTAACACTAGCCCTAGCACTAGCCCTAACCCTAACCCTAATCATAACCCTAAACCTAACCCTAGCCCTAGCACCAGCCCTAACCCTAAAGCTAACCCTAGCCCTAAACGTGGCCCTAAACCTAACACGAACACTAACCGTAACACTAACCCTAACCCTAACTCTAAACCAACCCTAACCCTAACCCTAACCCTAACCCTAACCCTAACCCTAACCCTAACCCTAACCCTAACCCTAACCCTAACCATAACCCGAACCCAAATCCTAACACAATCCATAACCCTAGCCCTGAACCTAACCTAAACCTAACATTGCCCTAATCCTAACACTAACCTTAACCCAAACCCTAACCCGAACACTAATCCTAACCCTAACACTAAACCTAGCCGAAGCACGAGCCCTAGCCCTAACCCTAACCCTAACCCTAACCCTAATCCTAGCCCTAACCCGAAGACTAACCCTAATCCTAGCCCTAACCCTAACTCTAACCCTAACCCTAGCCCTAACCCTAACCATAACCCTAAACCTAAACCTAATCCTAGCCCTAACCCTAACCTTAATCCTAAACCTAGCCCTAACCCTAACACTAACCCTAAACCTAACACTAGCCCTAACCCTAAAACTAACACTAACCCTAACCCTAACCCTAACCCTAACCCTAACCCTAACCCTAACTCTAAACCAACCCTAACCCTAACCCTAACCCTAACCCTAACCCTAACGCGAACTCAAATCCTAACCCAATCCATAACCCTAGCCCTGAACCTAACCTAAACCTAACATTGCCCTAATCCTAACACTAACCTTAACCCAAACCCGAACCCGAACACTAATCCTAACCCTAACACTAAACCTAGCCGAAGCACGAGCCCTAGCCCTAACCCTAACCCTAACCCTAACCCTAATCCTAGCCCTAACCCGAAGACTAACCCGAATCCTAGCCCTAACCCTAACTCTAACCCTAACCCTAACACTAGCCCTAACCCTAAAACTAACACTAACCCTAACACTAGCCCTAGCCCTAACCCTAACCCTAACCCTAACCCTAACCCTAACCCTAAACCTAACCGTAACACTAACCCTAACCCTAACCCTAAGCCTAACCCTATCCCTAACCCTAACCCTAGCCCTAACGCTAACCCTAATCCTAACCCTAATCCTGACCCTAACCCTAACCCTAACCATAACCTAAACCTAAACCTAATCCTAGCCCTAACCCTAACCTTAATCCTAAGTCTAGCCCTAACCCTAACACTAACCCTAACCCTAACACTAGCCCTAACCCTAAAACTAACACTAACCCTAACACTAGCCCTAGCCCTAACCCTAACCCTAACCCTAACCGTAACCCTAACACTAGCCCTAACCCTAAAACTAACACTAACCCTAACCCTAACCCTAACCCTAACCCTAACCCTAACCCTAAACCTAACCGTAACACTAACCCTAACCCTAACCCTAAGCCTAACCCTATCCCTAACCCTAACCCTAGCCCTAACGCTAACCCTAATCCTAACCCTAATCCTGACCCTAACCCTAACCCTAACCATAACCCTAAACCTAAACCTAATCCTAGCGCTAACCCTAACCTTAATCCTAAGGCTAGCCCTAACCCTAACACTAACCCTAACCCTAACACTAGCCCTAACCCTAAAACTAACACTAACCCTAACACTAGCCCTAGCCCTAACCCTAACCCTAACCCTAACCCTAACCCTAACCCTAAACCTAACCGTAACACTAACCCTAACCCTAACCCTAAGCCTAACCCTATCCCTAACCCTAACCCTAGCCCTAACGCTAACCCTAATCCTAACCCTAATCCTGACCCTAACCCTGACCCTTCCCCTAACTCTAACCCTAACCCTAACCCTAACCCTAATTCTAGCCGTAACCCTGAACCTAATCCTAACCCTAGACCTAATCCTCACACTAACCCTAACCCTAAATCTAATCCAAGCCGTAACCCTAACCCTAACACTAACCCTAGCCCTAAACCTAAACCAAACCCTCAGCCCAGGCCGAGCCCTATCCCTAACCCTAACCCTAACCCTAACCCTAACCCTAACCCTAACCCTAACCCTAACCCTAACCCTAACCCTAACCCTAACCCTAACCCTAACCCTAACCCTAGCCCTTGCCCGAATCCTAAACCTAACTCTAACCCTAGCCCGAGCCCTACCCTAGCCCTGAACCTAACCCTAACCCTAACCCTAACCCTAACTCTAAACCAACCCTAACCATAACCCGAACCCAAATCCTAACCCAATCCATAACCCTAGCCCTGAACCTAACCTAAACCTAACATTGCCCTAATCCTAACACTAACCTTAACCCAAACCCTAACCCGAACACTAATCCTAACCCTAACACTAAACCTAGCCGAAGCACGAGCCCTAGCCCTAACCCTAACCCTAACCCTAACCCTAATCCTAGCCCTAACCCGAAGACTAACCCTAATCCTAGCCCTAACCCTAACTCTAACCCTAACCCTAGCCCTAACCCTAACCATAACCCTAAACCTAAACCTAATCCTAGCCCTAACCCTAACCTTAATCCTAAGGCTAGCCCTAACCCTAACACTAACCCTAACCCTAACACTAGCCCTAACCCTAAAACTAACACTAACCCTAACACTAGCCCTAGCCCTAACCCTAACCCTAACCCTAACCCTAACCCTAACCCTAACCCTAAACCTAACCGTAACACTAACCCTAACCCTAACCCGAAACCTAACCCTATCCCTAACCCTAACCCTAGCCCTAACGCTAACCCTAATCCTAAGCCTAATCCTGACCCTAACCCTGACCCTTCCCCTAACTCTAACCCTAACCCTAACCCTAACCCTAATTCTAGCCCTAACCCTGAACCTAATCCGAACCCGAGACCTAATCCTCACACTAACCCTAACCCTAAATCTAATCCAAGCCGTAACCCTAACCCTAACACTAACCCTAGCCCTAAACCTAAACCAAACCCTCAGCCTAGGCCTAGCCCTATCCCTAACCCTAACCCTAACCCTAACCCTGGCCTAACTCTAACCCTAACCCTAGCACTAATCCTAAACCTAAAACTAACGCTAGCCCTAGCACTAGCCCTCTCCCTAACCCTAACCCTAACCCTAACCCTAACCCTACCCCTAACCCTAGCTCTTGCCCGAAACCTAAACCTAACCCTAACCCTAACCCTAACCCTAGCCCTAACCCTAACCCTCACCCTAACCCTAAACCTAATCCTAGCGCTAACCCTAACCTTAATCCTAAGCCTAGCCCTAACCCTTACACTAGCCCTAACCCTAACACTAGCCCTAACACTAAAACTAACACTAACTCTAACACTAGCCCTAGCACTAGCCCTAACCCTAACCCTAATCATAACCCTAAACCTAACCCTAGCCCTAGCACCAGCCCTAACCCTAAAGCTAACCCTAGCCCTAAACGTGGCCCTAAACCTAACACGAACACTAACCGTAACACTAACCCTAACCCTAACGCTAACCCTAAGCCTAACCCTAAACCTAACCCTAACCCCTAACCCTAGCCCTTGCCCGAATCCTAAACCTAACTCTAACCCTAGCCCGAGCCCTACCCTAGCCCTGAACCTAACCCTAACCCTAACCCTAACCCTAACTCTAAACCAACCCTAACCATAACCCGAACCCAAATCCTAACCCAATCCATAACCCTAGCCCTGAACCTAACCTAAACCTAACATTGCCCTAATCCTAACACTAACCTTAACCCAAACCCTAACCCGAACACTAATCCTAACCCTAACACTAAACCTAGCCGAAGCACGAGCCCTAGCCCTAACCCTAACCCTAACCCTAACTCTAATCCTAGCCCTAACCCGAAGACAAACCCTAATCCTAGCCCTAACCCTAACTCTAACCCTAACCCTAGCCCTAACCCTAACCATAACCCTAAACCAAAACCTAATCCTAGCCCTAACCCTAACCTTAATCCTAAACCTAGCCCTAACCCTAACACTAACCCTAAACCTAACACTAGCCCTAACCCTAAAACTAACACTAACCCTAACCCTAACCCTAACCCTAACCCTAACCCTAACCCTAACTCTAAACCAACCCTAACCCTAACCCTAACCCTAACCCTAACCCTAACCCTAACCCTAACCCTAACCCTAACCCTAACCCTAACCCTAACCCTAACCCTAACCATAACCCGAACCCAAATCCGAACCCAATCCATAACCCTAGCCCTGAACCTAACCTAAACCTAACATTGCCCTAATCCTAACACTAACCTTAACCCAAACCCTAACCCGAACACTAATCCTAACCCTAACACTAAACCTAGCCGAAGCACGAGCCCTAGCCCTAACCCTAACCCTAACCCTAACCCTAATCCTAGCCCTAACCCGAAGACTAACCCTAATCCTAGCCCTAACCCTAACTCTAACCCTAACCCTAGCCCTAACCCTAACCATAACCCTAAACCTAAACCTAATCCTAGCCCTAACCCTAACCTTAATCCTAAACCTAGCCCTAACCCTAACACTAACCCTAAACCTAACACTAGCCCTAACCCTAAAACTAACACTAACCCTAACCCTAACCTTAACCCTAACCCTAACCCTAACTCTAAACCAACCCTAACCCTAACCCTAACCCTAACCCTAACCCTAACCCGAACCCAAATCCTAACCCAATCCATAACCCTAGCCCTGAACCTAACCTAAACCTCACATTGCCCTAATCCTAACACTAACCTTAACCCAAACTCTAACCCGAACACTGATCCTAACCCTAACACTAAACCTAGCCGAAGCACGAGCCCTAGCCCTAACCCTAACCCTAACCCTAACCCTAATCCTAGCCCTAACCCGAAGACTAACCCTAATCCTAGCCCTAACCCTAACTCTAACCCTAACCCTAACACTAGCCCTAACCCTAAAACTAACACTCACCCTAACACTAGCCCTAGCCCTAACCCTAACCCTAACCCTAACCCTAACCCTAACCCTAACCCTAAACCTAACCGTAACACTAACCCTAACCCTAACCCTAAGCCTAACCCTATCCCTAACCCTAACCCTAGCCCTAACGCTAACCCTAATCCTAACCCTAATCCTGACCCTAACCCTAACCCTAACCATAACCCTAAACCTAAACCTAATCCTAGCCCTAACCCTAACCTTAATCCTAAGGCTAGCCCTAACCCTAACACTAACCCTAACCCTAACACTAGCCCTAACCCTAAAACTAACACTAACCCTAACACTAGCCCTAGCCCTAACCCTAACCCTAACCCTAACCCTAACCCTAACCCTAACACTAGCCCTAACCCTAAAACTAACACTAACCCTAACCCTAACCCTAACCCTAACCCTAAACCTAACCGTAACACTAACCCTAACCCTAACCCTAAGCCTAACCCTATCCCTAACCCTAACCCTAGCCCTAACGCTAACCCTAATCCTAACCCTAATCCTGACCCTAACCCTAACCCTAACCATAACCCTAAACCTAAACCTAATCCTAGCCCTAACCCTAACCTTAATCCTAAGGCTAGCCCTAACCCTAACACTAACCCTAACCCTAACACTAGCCCTAACCCTAAAACTAACACTAACCCTAACACTAGCCCTAGCCCTAACCCTAACCCTAACACTAACCCTAACCCTAACCCTAACCCTAAACCTAACCGTAACACTAACCCTACCCTAACCCTAAGCCTAACCCTATCCCGAACCCTAACCCTAGCCCTAACGCTAACCCTAATCCTAACCCTAATCCTGACCCTAACCCTGACCCTTCCCCTAACTCTAACCCTAACCCTAACCCTAACCCTAATTCTAGCCGTAACCCTGAACCTAATCCTAACCCTAGACCTAATCCTCACACGAACCCTAACCCTAAATCTAATCCAAGCCGTAACCCTAACCCGAACACTAACCCTAGCCCTAAACCTAAACCAAACCCTCAGCCCAGGCCTAGCCCTATCCCTAACCCTAACCCTAACCCTAACCCTGCCCTAACCCTAACCCTAACCCTAACCCTAACACTAATCCTAAACCTAAAACTAACGCTAGCCCTAGCACTAGCCCTATCCCTAACCCTAACCCTAACCCTACCCCTAACCCTAGCCCTTGCCCGAATCCTAAACCTAACCCTAACCCTAGCCCTAACCCTAACCCTCACCCTAACCCTAAACCTAATCCTAGCGCTAACCCTAACCTTAATCCTAAGCCTAGCCCTAACCCTTACACTAGCCCTAACCCTAACACTAGCCCTAACACTAAAACTAACACTAACTCTAACACTAGCCCTAGCACTAGCCCTAACCCTAACCCTAACCCTAATCATAACCCTAAACCTAACCCTAGCCCTAGCACCAGCCCTAACCCTAAAGCTAACCCTAGCACTAAACGTGGCCCTAAACCTAACACGAACACTAACCGTAACACTAACCCTAACCCTAACGCTAACCCTAAGCCTAACCCTAAACCTAACCCTAACCCCTAATCCTAGCCCTTGCCCGAATCCTAAACCTAACTCTAACCCTAGCCCGAGCCCTACCCTAGCCCTGAACCTAACCCTAACCCTAACCCTAACCCTAACTCTAAACCAACCCTAACCATAACCCGAACCCAAATCCTAACCCAATCCATAACCTTAGCCCTGAACCTAACCTAAACCTAACATTGCCCTAATCCTAACACTAACCGTAACCCAAACCCTAACCCGAACACTAAACCTAGCCGAAGCACGAGCCCTAGCCCTAACCCTAACCCTAAGCCTAACCCTAATCCTAGCCCTAACCCGAAGACTAACTCTAATCCTAGCCCTAACCCTAACTCTAACCCTAACCCTAGCCCTAACCCTAACCATAACCCTAAACCTAAACCTAATCCTAGCCCTAACCCTAACCTTAATCCTAAGGCTAGCCCTAACCCTAACACTAACCCTAACCCTAACACTAGCCCTAACCCTAAAACTAACACTAACCCTAACACTAGCCCTAGCCCTAACCCTAACCCTAACCCTAACCCTAACCCTAACCCTAAACCTAACCGTAACACTAACCCTAACCCTAACCCTAAGCCTAACCCTATCAATAACCCTAACCCTAGCCCTAACGCTAACCCTAATCCTAACCCTAATCCTGACCCTAACCCTGACCCTTCCGCTAACTCTAACCCTAACCCTAACCCTAACCCTAATTCTAGCCCTAACCCTGAACCTAATCCTAACCCTAGACCTAATCCTCACACTAACCCTAACCCTAAATCTAATCCAAGCCGTAACCCTAACCCTAACACTAACCCTAGCCCTAAACCTAAACCAAACCCTCAGCCTAGGCCTAGCCCTATCCCTAACCCTAACCCTAACCCTAACCCTAACCCTAACCCTAACCCTAACTTTAACCCTAACCCTAACCCTAACCCTAACCCTAACCCTAACCCTAACCCTAACCCTAACCCTAACCCTAACCCTAACCTGAATCCTAACCCTAACCCTAACCCTAACCCTAACCCTAATCCTAACCCTAACCCTAACCCTAGCCCTAGCTCGAGCTCTAACCTTAACCCTAACCCAACCCCAACCCTAACCCTAACTCTCGCCCTAGCACTAGTCCCAACCCTAAACCTAAACCTAACCCTAACTCTAAACCAAACCCTAACCCTAACCCAATCCCAAACCCAAACTCAAACACTAACCCTAGCCCTGAACCTAACCTAAAACTAACATTGCCCTAATCCTAACACTAACCCGAACCCTAACCCTAACCCTAATCATAACCCTAAACCTAACCCGAGCCCTCGCACCAGCCCTAACCCTAAAGCTAACCCTAGCCCTAAACGTGGCCCTAAACCTAACACGAACACTAACCGTAACACTAACCCTAACCCTAACGCTAACCCTAAGCCTAACCCTAAACCTAACCCTAACCCCTAACCCTAGCCCTTGCCCGAATCCTAAACCTAACTCTAACCCTAGCCCGAGCCCTACCCTAGCCCTGAACCTAACCCTAACCCTAACCCTAACCCTAACTCTAAACCAACCCTAACCATAACCCGAACCCAAATCCTAACCCAATCCATAACCCTAGCCCTGAACCTAACCTAAACCTAACATTGCCCTAATCCTAACACTAACCTTAACCCAAACCCTAACCCGAACACTAATCCTAACCCTAACACTAAACCTAGCCGAAGCACGAGCCCTAGCCCTAACCCTAACTCTAACCCTAACCCTAATCCTAGCCCAAACCCGAAGACTAACCCTAATCCTAGCCCTAACCCTAACTCTAACCCTAACCCTAGCCCTAACCCTAACCATAACCCTAAACCTAAACCTAATCCTAGCCCTAACCCTAACCTTAATCCTAAACCTAGCCCTAACCCTGACACTAACCCTAAACCTAACACTAGCCCTAACCCTAAAACTAACACTAACCCTAACCCTAACCCTAACCCTAACCCTAACCCTAACCCTAACTCTAAACCAACCCTAACCCTAACCCTAACCCTAACCCTAACCCTAACCCTAACCCGAACCCAAATCCTAACGCAATCCATAACCCTAGCCCTGAACCTAACCTAAACCTAACATTGCCCTAATCCTAACACTAACCTTAACCCAAACCCGAACCCGAACACTAATCCTAACCCTAACACTAAACCTAGCCGAAGCACGAGCCCTAGCCCTAACCCTAACCCTAACCCTAACCCTAACCCTAACCCTAACCCTAACCCTAACCCTAACCCTAACCCTAACCCTAACCCTAACCCTAACCCTAACCCTAACCCTAACCCTAACCTTAACCCAAACCCTAACCCGAACACTAATCCTAACCCTAACACTAAACCTAGCCGAAGCACGAGCCCTAGCCCTAACCCTAACCCTAACCCTAACCCTAATCCTAGCCCTAACCCGAAGACTAACCCTAATCCTAGCCCTAACCCTAACTCTAACCCTAACCCTAACACTAGCCCTAACCCTAAAACTAACACTAACCCTAACACTAGCCCTAGCACTAACCCGAACCCTAAACCTAACCGTAACACTAACCCTAACCCTAACCGTAAGCCTAACCCTATCCCTAACCCTAACCCTAGCCCTAACGCTAACCCTAATCCTAACCCTAATCCTGACCCTAACCCTAACCCTAACCATAACCCTAAACCTAAACCTAATCCTAGCCCTAACCCTAACCTTAATCCTAAGGCTAGCCCTAACCCTAACACTAACCCTAACCCTAACACTAGCCCTAACCCTAAAACTAACAGTAACCCTAACACTAGCCCTAGCCCTAACCCTAACCCTAACCCTAACCCTAACCCTAACCCTAACCCTAAACCTAACCGTAACACTAACCCTAACCCTAACCCTAAGCCTAACCCTATCCCTAACCCTAACCCTAGCCCTAACGCTAACCCTAATCCTAACCCTAATCCTGACCCTAACCCTGACCCTTCCCCTAACTCTAACCCTAACCCTAACCCTAACCCTAATTCTAGCCCTAACCCTGAACCTAATCCTAACCCTAGACCTAATCCTCACACTAACCCTAACCCGAAATCTAATCCAAGCCCTAACCCTAACCCTAACCCTAACCCTAACCCTAACCCTAACCCTAACCCTAACCCTAACCCTAACCCTAACCCTAACCCTAACCCTAACCCTGGCCTAACTCTAACCCTAACCCTAACCCTAACACTAATCCTAAACCTAAAACTAACGCTAGCCCTAGCACTAGCCCTATCCCTAACCCTAACCCTAACCATAACCCTAACCCTACCCCTAAGCCTAGCCCTTGCCCGAATCCTAAACCTAACCCTAACCCTAACCCTAACCCTAGCCCTAACCCTAACCCTCACCTTAACCCTAAACCTAATCCTAGCGCTAACCCTAACCTTAATCCTAAGCCTAGCCCTAACCCTTACACTAGCCCTAACCCTAACACTAGCCCTAACACTAAAACTAACACTAACTCTAACACTAGCCCTAGCACTAGCCCTAACCCTAACCCTAACCCTAATCATAACCCTAAACCTAACCCTAGCCCTAGCACCAGCCCTAACCCTAAAGCTAACCCTAGCCCTAAACGTGGCCCTAAACCTAACACGAACACTAATCGTAACACTAACCCTAACCCTAACGCTAACGCTAACCCTAAGCCTAACCCTAAACCTAACCCTAACCCCTAACCCTAGCCCTTGCCCGAATCCTAAACCTAACTCTAACCCTAGCCCGAGCCCTACCCTAGCCCTGAACCTAACCCTAACCCTAACCCTAACCCTAACTCTAAACCAACCCTAACCATAACCCGAACCCAAATCCTAACCCAATCCATAACCCTAGCCCTGAACCTAACCTAAACCTAACATTGCCCTAATCCTAACACTAACCTTAACCCAAACCCTAACCCGAACACTAATCCTAACCCTAACACTAAACCTAGCCGAAGCACGAGCCCTAGCCCTAACCCTAACCCTAACCCTAACCCTAATCCTAGCCCTAACCCGAAGACTAACCCTAATCCTAGCCCTAACCCTAACTCTAACCCTAACCCTAGCCCTAACCCTAACCATAACCCTAAACCTAAACCTAATCCTAGCCCTAACCCTAACCTTAATCCTAAACCTAGCCCTAACCCTAACACTAACCCTAACCCTAACACTAGCCCTAACCCTAAAACTAACACTAACCCTAACCCTAACCCTAACCCTAACCCTAACCCTAACCGTAACCCTAACCCTAACCCTAACTCTAAACCAACCCTAACCATAACCCGAACCCAAATCCTAACCCAATCCATAACCCTAGCCCTGAACCTAACCTAAACCTAACATTGCCTTAATCCTAACACTAACCTTAACCCAAATCCGAACCCGAACACTAATCCTAACCCTAACACTAAACCTAGCCGAAGCACGAGCCCTAGCCCTAACCCTAACCCTAACCCTAACCCTAATCCTACCCCTAACCCGAAGACTAACCCTAATCCTAGCCCTAACCCTAACTCTAACCCTAACCCTAGCCCTAACCCTAACCATAACCCTAAACCTAAATCTAATCCTAGCCCTAACCCTAACCTTAATCCTAAGGCTAGCCCTAACCCTAACACTAACCCTAACCCTAACACTAGCCCTAACCCTAAAACTAACACTAACTCTAACACTAGCCCTAGCACTAGCCCTAACCCTAACCCTAACCCTAATCATAACCCTAAACCTAACCCTAGCCCTAGCACCAGCCCTAACCCTAAAGCTAACCCTAGCACTAAACGTGGCCCTAAACCTAACACGAACACTAACCGTAACACTAACCCTAACCCTAACGCTAACCCTAAGCCTAACCCTAAACCTAACCCTAACCCCTAACCCTAGCCCTTGCCCGAATCCTAAACCTAACTCTAACCCTAGCCCGAGCCCTACCCTAGCCGTGAGCCTAACCCTAACCCTAACCCTAACCCTAACTCTAAACCAACCCTAACCATAACCCGAACCCAAATCCTAACCCAATCCATAACCCTAGCCCTGAACCTAACCTAAACCTAACATTGCCCTAATCCTAACACTAACCTTAACCCAAACCCTAACCCGAACACTAATCCTAACCCTAACACTAAACCTAGCCGAAGCACGAGCCCTAGCCCTAACCCTAACCCTAACCCTAACCCTAATCCTAGCCCTAACCCGAAGACTAACCCTAATCCTAGCCCTAACCCTAACTCTATCCCTAACCCTAGCCCTAACCCTAACCATAACCCTAAACCTAAACCTAATCCTAGCCCTAACCCTAACCTTAATCCTAAGGCTAGCCCTAACCCTAACACTAACCCTAACCCTAACACTAGCCCTAACCCTAAAACTAACACTAACCCTAACACTAGCCCTAGCCCTAACCCTAACCCTAACCCTAACCCTAACCCTAACCCTAACCCTAAGCCTAACCCTATCCCTAACCCTAACCCTAGCCCTAGCGCTAACCCTAATCCTAACCCTAATCCTGACCCTAACCCTGACCCTTCCCCTAACTCTAACCCTAACCCTAACCCTAACCCTAATTCTAGCCCTAACCCTGAACCTAATCCTAACCCTAGACCTAATCCTCACACTAACCCTAACCCTAAATCTAATCCAAGCCGTAACCCTAACCCTAACACTAACCCTAGCCCTAAACCTAAACCAAACCCTCAGCCTAGGCCTAGCCCTATCCCTAACCCTAATTCTAACCCTAACCCTAACCCTAACCCTAACCCTAACCCTAATCCTAACCTTAACCCTAACCCTAACCCTAACCCTAACCCTAACCCTAACCCTAACCCTAACCCTAACCCTAAACCTAACCCTAACCCTAACCTGAACCCTAACCCTAACCCTAACCCTAACCCTAACCCTAACCCTAACCCTAATCCTAACCCTAACCCTAACCCTAGCCCTAGCTCGAGCTCTAACCTTAACCCTAACCCAACCCCAACCCTAACCCTAACTCTCGCCCTAGCACTAGTCCCAACCCTAAACCTAAACCTAACCCTAACTCTAAACCAAACCCTAACCCTAACCCAATCCCAAACCCAAACTCAAACACTAACCCTAGCCCTGAACCTAACCTAAAACTAACATTGCCCTAATCCTAACACTAACCCGAACCCTAACCCTAACCCTAATCCTAAACCTAATCCTAACCCGAGCCCTAACCCTGACCGGAACCCTAACCTGAACCCTAACACTAAGCCGAGCCCTAGCACTAGCCGTAGCCCAAACCTAAATCTAACCCGAACCCTAAACCTAATCATAGCCCTAACCCTAACCCTAATCCTAAGCCGAGCCCTAACCCGAACACTACCCCTAACACTAATCCTTACCCTAACCTTAACCCTAGCCCTAGCCCTAGCCCAAGCCCGAACCCTAACCCTAACCCTAACCCTAACCCTAACCCTAACCATAACCCTAACCCTAACCCTAACCCTAACCCTAACTCTAACCCTAACCCGAATCCTAACCCTATCACTAATCCTAATCCTAACCCTAACACTAACCCTAGTGCTAGCACTAGCCCTAGCCCTAACCCTAACCCTAACCCTAACCCTAACGCTAACCCTAGCCCTAACCCTAACCCTAACCCTAACCCTAACCCTAACCCTAACCCTAACCCTAACCCTAACCCTAACCCTAACCCTAACCCTAACCCTAACCCTAACCCTAACCCTAACCCTAACCCTAACCCTAACCCTAACCCTAACCCTAACCCTAACCCTAACCCTAACCCTAACCCTAACCCTAACCCTAACCCTAACCCTAACCCTAGCCCAAGCCCGAACCCTAACCCTAACCCTAACCCTAACCCTAACCCTAACCATAACCCTAACCCTAACCCTAACCCTAACCCTAACCCTAACCCTAACCCGAATCCTAACCCTATCACTAATCCTAATCCTAACCCTAACACTAACCCTAGTGCTAGCACTAGCCCTAGCCCTAACCCTAACCCTAACCCTAACCCTAACGCTAACCCTAGCCCTAACCCTAGCCCTAACACTAAACCAAACCCTAATCCTAAGCCTAACACTAAACCTAACAATAACCCTAACCCTAGCCCTAATCCTAACCCTAACCCTAACCCTAAACCTAATCCGAGCCGTAATCCTAAACCTAACACTAACCCTGGCCCTAGCCCTAAACCTAACCCTCGCCCTGGCACTAGACCCAACCCTAAACCTAACCCTAACCCTAACCCTAAACCTAGCCCTAACCTCAAACCTAACCGTAACCGTAACACTAACACTAACCCTAACTCGAACACTAACCCTAACCCTAACCCTAACCCTAAGCCTAACCCGAAACCTAATCCTAACCCTAACCCGAGCCCTAATCCTACCCCTAACCTCAAACCTAACCCTAACCGTAACACTAACCCTAACCTTAATCCTAAACCTAACCCGAATCCTAACCCTAACCCAAACACTAACGCTAGCCCTAACCCTAACCCTAAACCTAACCCTAACATTATCCATAACCCTAACCCGAACCCTAACCTAACCCTAATTCTAACACTAACCGTAACCCTAACCCTAGATCTAACCCTAAACCTAACACTAACCCTAATCCTAACCCTAATCCTAACTCTAACCCAAACCGTAACCCTAACACTAAACCTAACCCTAACCCTAGCCCTAACCCGAGCCCTAGCCCTGACACTAACCCTAACCCTAACCCTACCCCTAAACCTAACCCTAACCCTAGCCCTAACTCTAACACGATCACTAAACCTAACCCTAACCCTAACCCGAACACTAACCCTAGCCCTGAACCTAACCTAAACCTAACATTGCCCAAATCATAACACTAACCCTAACCCTAACCCTAATCCTAAACCGAACCCTAACTCTAACGCTAACCATAGCCCTAACCCTAACCCTAACCCTAACCCTAGCCCTAATCCTAACACTAACCCTAACCCTAACCCGAAAGCTAAATCTAATCCTAACCCTAGCCCTAGCCCTAACCTTAACCCTAACCCTAACCCTAACCCTAGCCCTATCACTAACCCTAACCCTAACCCTAACCCTCGCCCTAACTCTAACCCTAACACGAACCCTAACCCTAATCCTAAACCTTAAACTAACCCTAGCCCTAGCACTAGCCCTAGCCATAAGCCTAATACTAACCCTAACCCTAACCCTAACCCTAACCCTAACCCTAACCCTAACCCTAATCCTAGCCCTAACCCTAACCCTAAACCTAACCCTAACACTAATCCTAGCCCTAGCCCTAACCCTAACCCTAGCCCTAAACCTAGCCCTAACCCTAACCCTAACCCTAACCCTAACCCTAAACCTAATCCTAGCCCTAACCCTAACCCGAGCCCTAATCTTAACCCTAGCCCTAGACCTAACCCTAGCCCAAGCCCGAACCCTAATGCTAGCCCTAACCCTAATCCTAACCCTAAAGATAACCCAGACCCTAAATCTAACGCTAGCCCTAACACTAACCCTAACCCGAACCCTAAGCCTAAATCTAACCCTAACCCTAACCCTAACCCTAACCCTAACCCTAGTCCTAACCTAAACCCTAACCCCAACCCTAATCCTAACACTGGCACTAAAGCTAGCCTTATCCCTAACCCTAACCGTAAAACTATCCCTAACCCTAACCCAAACCGTAACCCTATCCTAACCCTAACCCTACCCCTAACACTAGCCCTAGCCCGAAACCTAAACCTAACCCTAACCCTAACCCTAAACCTATACCCTAACCCTAACCCTAACCCTAACCCTAACCCTAGCCCGAGCCCTAACCATAGCCCTAGCCCTGAACCTAACCCTAACCCTAAACCTAACCCTAACTCTAAACCAAACCCTAACCCTAACCCAATCTCAAACCCTCACTCAAACACTAACCCTAGCCCTGAACCTAACCTAAACCTAACATTGCCCTAATCCTAACACTAACCCGAACCCTAACCCTAACCCTAATCCTAAACCTAATCCTAAACCTAGCCCTAACCCTGACCCTAACCCTAACCTGAACCCTAACACTAAGCCGAGCCCTAGCACTAGCCATAGCCCAACCCTAAATCTAACCCTAACCCTAAACCTAATCATAGCCCTAACCCTAACCCTAATCCTAAGCCTAGCCCTAACCCTAACACTACCCCTAACACTAATCCTTACCCTAACCCTAACCCAAACCCTAACCCTAAACCTAACCCTAACGCTAAACCTAACCCTAGCCCTAAAGCTAGCCCTAACCCTAACCTTAACCCTAATCCTAGCCCTAACCCTAACCCTAAACCTAACCCTAGCCCTAACCTTAACCCTAGCCCTAGACCTAGCCCAAGGCCGAACCCTAATGCTAGCCCTAACCCTAATCCTAACCCAAATGATAACCCGAACCCTAAATCTAACCCTAGCCCTAACATTAACCCTAACCCTAAACCCAACCCTAACCCTAATCCTAACCCTAACACTAACTCTAATCCTAACCCTAACACTAACCCTAGTGCTAGCACTAGCCCTAGCCCTAACCCTAACCCTAACGCTAACCCTAGCCCTAACCCTAGCCCTAACACTAAACCAAACCCTAATCCTAAGCCTAACCCTAAACCTAACACTAACCCTAACCCTAGCCCTAATCCTAACCCTAACCCTAACCCTAAACCTAATCCGAGCCGTAATCCTAAACCTAACACTAACCCTGGCCCTTACCCTAAACCTAACCCAAACCCTAACCCATACCCTAACCCTAATCCCAGCCCTAACCCTAACCCTAATCCTAACCCTAACCCTAACCCTCGCCCTAACTCTAACCCTAACACGAACCCTAACCCTAATCCTAAACCTGAAACTAACCCTAGACCTAGCACTAGCCCTAGCCGTAAGCCTAATACTAACCCTAGCCCTAACGCTAACCCTAACCCTAACACTAGCCCTAACGCTAAACCTAACCCTAACCCTAACCCTAGCCCTAAACCTAGCCCTAACCCTAACCCTAACCCGAACCCTAACCCTAAACCTAATCCTAGCCCCAACCCTAACCCGAGCCCTAATCTTAACCCTAGCCCTAGACCTAACCCTAGCCCAAGCCCGAACCCTAACGCTAGCCCTAACCCTAATCCTAACCCTAAAGATAACCCAAACCCTAAATCTAACCCTAGCCCTAACACTAACCCTAACCCGAACCCTAAGCCTAAATCTAACCCTAACCCTAACCCTAACCCTAACCCTAACCCTAGTCCTAACCTAAACCCTAACCCCAACCCTAATCCTAACACTGGCACTAAAGCTAGCCTTATCCCTAACCCTAACCGTAAAACTATCCCTAACCCTAACCCAAACCGTAACCCTATCCTAACCCTAACCCTACCCCTAACACTAGCCCTAGCCCGAAACCTAAACCTAACCCTAACCCTAACCCTAAACCTATACCCTAACCCTAACCCTAACCCTAACCCTAACCCTAGCCCGAGCCCTAACCATAGCCCTAGCCCTGAACCTAACCCTAACCCTAAACCTAACCCTAACTCTAAACCAAACCCTAACCCTAACCCAATCTCAAACCCTCACTCAAACACTAACCCTAGCCCTGAACCTAACCTAAACCTAACATTTCCCTAATCCTAACACTAACCCGAACCCTAACCCTAACCCTAATCCTAAACCTAATCCTAAACCTAGCCCTAACCCTGACCCTAACCCTAACCTGAACCCTAACACTAAGCC
Organism: Pristiophorus japonicus; assembly: GCF_044704955.1. Lineage (NCBI taxonomy): Eukaryota > Metazoa > Chordata > Chondrichthyes > Pristiophoridae > Pristiophorus > Pristiophorus japonicus. The sequence continues at coordinate 106,770 of NW_027254515.1, forward strand.
GAGCCCTAGCACTAGCCATAGCCCAACCCTATATCTAACCCTAACCCTAAACCTAATCATAGCCCTAACCCTAACCCTAATCCTAAGCCTAGCCCTAACCCTAACACTACCCCTAACACTAATCCTTACCCTAACCCTAACCCAAACCCTAACCCTAAACCTAACCCTAACGCTAAACCTAACCCTAGCCCTAAAGCTAGCCCTAACCCTAACCTTAACCCTAATCCTAGCCCTAACCCTAACCCTAAACCTAACCCTAGCCCTAACCTTAACCCTAGCCCTAGACCTAGCCCAAGGCCGAACCCTAATGCTAGCCCTAACCCTAATCCTAACCCAAATGATAACCCGAACCCTAAATCTAACCCTAGCCCTAACATTAACCCTAACCCTAAACCCAACCCTAACCCTAATCCTAACCCTAACACTAACTCTAATCCTAACCCTAACACTAACCCTAGTGCTAGCACTAGCCCTAGCCCTAACCCTAACCCTAACGCTAACCCTAGCCCTAACCCTAGCCCTAACACTAAACCAAACCCTAATCCTAAGCCTAACCCTAAACCTAACACTAACCCTAACCCTAGCCCTAATCCTAACCCTAACCCTAACCCTAAACCTAATCCGAGCCGTAATCCTAAACCTAACACTAACCCTGGCCCTTACCCTAAACCTAACCCAAACCCTAACCCATACCCTAACCCTAATCCCAGCCCTAACCCTAACCCTAATCCTAACCCTAACCCTAACCCTCGCCCTAACTCTAACCCTAACACGAACCCTAACCCTAATCCTAAACCTGAAACTAACCCTAGACCTAGCACTAGCCCTAGCCGTAAGCCTAATACTAACCCTAGCCCTAACGCTAACCCTAACCCTAACACTAGCCCTAACGCTAAACCTAACCCTAACCCTAACCCTAGCCCTAAACCTAGCCCTAACCCTAACCCTAACCCGAACCCTAACCCTAAACCTAATCCTAGCCCCAACCCTAACCCGAGCCCTAATCTTAACCCTAGCCCTAGACCTAACCCTAGCCCAAGCCCGAACCCTAACGCTAGCCCTAACCCTAATCCTAACCCTAAAGATAACCCAAACCCTAAATCTAACCCTAGCCCTAACACTAACCCTTACCCTAACCCTAAGCCTAAATCGAACCCTAACCCTAACCCTAACCCTAACCCTAACCCTAACCCTAGTCCTAACCTAAACCCAAACCCCAACCCTAATCCTAACACTGGCACTAAAGCTAGCCTTATCCCTAACCCTAACCGTAAAACTATCCCTAACCCTAACCCAAACCGTAACCCTATCCTAACCCTAACTCTACACCTAACACTAGCCCTAGCCCGAACCCTAAACCTAACCCAAACACTAACCCTAATCCTAATCCTAACCCTAACCCTAACCCTAAACATAGCCCGAACCCTAACCATAGCCCTAGCCCTGAACCTAACCCTAACCCTAAACCTAACCCTAACTTTAAACCAAACCCTAACCCGAACCCAATCCCAAACCCTCACTCAAACACTAACCCTAGCCCTGAACCTAACCTAAACCTAACATTGCCCTAATCCTAACACTAACCCGAACCCTAACCCTAACCCTAATCCTAAACCTAATCCTAAACCTAGCCCTAACCCTGACCCTAACCCTAACCTGAACCCGAACACTAAGCCGAGCCCGAGCACTAGCCGTAGCCCAACCCTAAACCTAACCCTAACCCTAAACCTAATCATAGCCCTAACCCTAACCCTAATCCTAAGCCTAGCCCTAACCCTAACACTACCCCTAACACTAATCCTTACCCTAACCCTAACCCAAACCCTAACCCTAAACCTAACCCTAACGCTAAACCTAACCCTAGCCCTAAAGCTAGCCCTAGCCCTAACCCTAACCCTAATCCTAAACCTAACCCTAATCCTAGCCCTAACCCTAACCCTAAACCTAACCCTAACACTAACCCTAGCCCTAGCCCTAGCCCTAACGCTAACCCTGACCCTAACACTAGCCCTAACGCTAAACCTAACCCTAACCCTAACCCTAAACCTAATCCTAGCCCTAACCCGAACCCGAGCCCTAATCTTAATCCTAGCCCGAGACCTAACCCTAGCCCAAACCCTAAATCTAACCCTAGCCCTAACACTAACCCTAACCCTAAGCCTAAATCTAACCCTAACCCTAACCCTAACCCTAACCCTAGTCCTAACCTAAACCCAAACCCCAACCCTAATCCTAACACTGGCACTAAAGCTAGCCTTATCCCTAACCCTAACCGTAAACCTATCCCTAACCCTAACCCAAACCGTAACCCTATCCTAACCCTAACCCTACCCCTAACACTAGCCCTAGCCCGAACCCTAAACCTAACCCAAACACTAACCCTAACCCTAATACTAACCCTAACCCTAACCCTAACCCTAGCCCGAGCCCTAACCATAGCCATAGTCCTGAACCTAACCCTAACCCTAAACCTAACCCTAACTCTAAACCAAACCCTAACCCTAACCCAAACTCAAACCCTCACTCAAACACTAACCCTAGCCCTGAACCTAACCTAAACCTAACATTGCCCTAATCCTAACACTAACCCAAACCCTAACCCTAACCCTAATCCTAAACCTAATCCTAAACCTAGCCCTAACCCTCACCCTAACCCTAACCTGAACCCTAACACTAAGCCGAGCCCTAGCACTAGCCGTAGCCCAACCCTAAATCTAACCCTAACCCTAAACCTAATCCTAAGCCTAGCTCTATCCCTAACCCTAACCCTAACACTAATCCTAACCCTAACCCTAATCCTAACCTAATACTAAGCCTAACCCTAACCCTAAATGATGATGATGAACTAACCCTATCCCTAACCCTTACCTCAACTCTAACCGTAACCCTAACCCTAACACTAAACCTAAATGATGATGATAAACTAACCCTAGCCCTAACCCTAACCCTAACCCTAACTCTAACCCTAACTGCAAACCTAACCCTAACCCTAACCCTAACGCTAACCCTAACCCTAAATGATGATGATGAACTAACGCTAACCTTAACCCTAAACCTAATCCTAACGCAATCCTAAACCTAACCTTACCCCTAACCCTAATCCTAAGGCTAACCCTAACACTAAATGATGATGATGAACTAAACCTAACTCTAACCCTAAACTTAACACTAACCCTAACCCTCACCCTAACCCTAACCCTAACCCTAACCCTAACCCTAACCCTAACCCTAACCCTAACCCTAACCCTAACCCTAACCCTAACCCTAACCCTAAATGATGAGGATGAACTAACCCTAACCCTAACCCTAACCCTAAAACTAACACTAACCCTAACCGTAACCCTAACCCGAACCCTAACTCTAACCCTAACCCTAAATGATGATGATGAACTAACTCTAACCCTAAACCATCCCTAAATGATGATGATGAACTTACCCAAACTCTAACCCTAACGCTAACACTAAACCAACCCTCACCCTCATGATGATGATCAACTAACCCTAAACCGAAACCTAACCCTAACCCTAACCCTAAATGATGAAGATGATCTAACCCTAACCCTAACCCTAACCCTAACCCTAACCGTAATCTTAACCCTAATCCTAACACTAACCCTAAACTTAAACCTAAACCTAAATGATGATGATGAACTAATCCTAACCCTAAACCTAACCCGAACCCTAACCCTAACCCTAACCCTAACCCTACCACGAACACTAACCCTAACCCTAAGCCGAACCCTAAATGATGATGATGAACTAATGCTAACTTTCACGCTAACCCTAACCCGAACCCTAATCCTAACCTTAACCCTACCCCTAACCCTAATCCTAAGCCTAACCCTAACCCTAACCCTAAATGATGATGATGAACTAAGCCTAACCCTAACCCTAACCATAACCCTAACTCCAACACTAACCCTAACCCTAAACCTAAATGATGATGATGAACTAACCCTAAACTCAACCCTAACCCTAACCCTAACGCTAACCCTAACCCTAACCCTAACCCTAACCCGAACGCTAACCCTAAATGATGACGATGAACTAACCCTAACCCAACCCTAAACCTAACCCTAACCCTAAATGATGATGATGAGCTAGCCCAAACTCTAACCCTAACCCTAACCCAACCCTAACCCTAAATGATGACGATGAACTAACCCTAACCAAACCCTAACCTTAATCCTAACCCTAACCCTAAATGATGATGATGAACTAACCCTAATCCTAACCCTAACCTTAAATGATGATGATGAACTAACCCAAACTCTAACCCTTACCATAACACTAAACGAACCCTAAACCTAAATGATAATGAAATAACCCTAACCCCAACACTAACCCTAAGCCTAAACCTAACCCTAACCCTAACCCTAACCCTAACCCTAACCCTAACCCTAACCCTAACCCTAACCCTAACCCTAACCCTAACCCTAACCCTAACCCTAAATGATGATGATGAACTAATGCTAACTTTCACGCTAACCCTAACCCTAACCCTAACCCTAACCCTAACCCTAACCCTAACCCTAACCCTAACCCTAACCCTAACCCTAACCCTAACCCTAACCCTAACCCTAACCCTAACCCTAACCCTAACCCGAACCCTAACCCTAACCCTAACCCTAACCCTAACCCTAAACCTAAATGATAATGAAATAACCCTAACCCCAACACTAACCCTAAGCCTAAACCTAAATGAAGATGATGAACTAACCCTAACCCTAACCCTAACCCTAAACCTAACCCTAACCCTAGCCCTAACCCGAGCCCTAGCCCTGACACTAACCCTAACCCTAACCCTACCCCTAACTCTAACCCTAACCCTAGCCCTAACTCTAACACGATCACTAAACCTAACCCTAACCCTAACCCTAACCCGAACACTAACCCTAGCCCTGAACCTAACCTAAACCTAACATTGCCCAAATCATAACACTAACCCTAACCCTAACCCTAATCCTAAACCGAACCCTAACTCTAACACTAACCATAGCCCTAACCCTAACCCTAACCCTAACCCTAGCCCTAATCCTAACACTAACCCTAACCCTAACCCTAAAGCTAAATCTAATCCTAACCCTAGCCCTAGCCCTAACCTTAACCCTAACCCTAACCCTAACCCTAGCCCTAACACTAACCCTAACCCTAACCCTAACCCTCGCCCGAACTCTAACCCTAACACGAACCCTAACCCTAATCCTGAACCTAAAACTAACCCTAGCCCTAGCACTAGCCCTAGCCGTAAGCCGAATATTAACCCTAGCCCTAACGCTAACCCTAACCCTAACACTAGCCTTAACGCTAAACCTAACCCTAACCCTAACCCTAGCCCTAAACCTAGCCCTAACCCTAACCCTAACCCTAACCCTAAACCTAATCCTAGCCCTAACCCGAACCCGAGCCCTAATCTTAATCCTAGCCCGAGACCTAACCCTAGCCCAAACCCTAAATCTAACCCTAGCCCTAACACTAACCCTAACCCTAAGCCTAAATCTAACCCTAACCCTAACCCTAACCCTAACCCTAGTCCTAACCTAAACCCAAACCCCAACCCTAATCCTAACACTGGCACTAAAGCTAGCCTTATCCCTAACCCTAACCGTAAACCTATCCCTAACCCTAACCCAAACCGTAACCCTATCCTAACCCTAACCCTACCCCTAACACTAGCCCTAGCCCGAACCCTAAACCTAACCCAAACACTAACCCTAACCCTAATACTAACCCTAACCCTAACCCTAACCCTAGCCCGAGCCCTAACCATAGCCATAGTCCTGAACCTAACCCTAACCCTAAACCTAACCCTAACTCTAAACCAAACCCTAACCCTAACCCAAACCCAAACCCTCACTCAAACACTAACCCTAGCCCTGAACCTAACCTAAACCTAACATTGCCCTAATCCTAACACTAACCCAAACCCTAACCCTAACCCTAATCCTAAACCTAATCCTAAACCTAGCCCTAACCCTCACCCTAACCCTAACCTGAACCCTAACACTAAGCCGAGCCCTAGCACTAGCCGTAGCCCAACCCTAAATCTAACCCTAACCCTAAACCTAATCCTAAGCCCAGCTCTATCCCTAACACTACCCCTAACACTAATCCTTACCCTAACCCTAACCCAAACCCTAACCCTAACCCTAACCCTACCACTAACACTAACCCTAACGCTAATCCTAACCCTAAATGATGATGATGAACTAACGCTAACGTTCACCCTAACCCTAACCCTAACACTAATCCTAACCCTAACCCTAATCCTAACCTAATACTAAGCCTAACCCTAACCCTAAATGATGATGATGAACTAACCCTATCCCTAACCCTTACCTCAACTCTAACCGTAACCCTAACCCTAACACTAAACCTAAATGATGATGATAAACTAACCCTAGCCCTAACCCTAACCCTAACCCTAACTCTAACCCTAACTGCAAACCTAACCCTAACCCTAACCCTAACGCTAACCCTAACCCTAAATGATGATGATGAACTAACGCTAACCTTAACCCTAAACCTAATCCTAACGCAATCCTAAACCTAACCTTACCCCTAACCCTAATCCTAAGGCTAACCCTAACACTAAATGATGATGATGAACTAAACCTAACTCTAACCCTAAACTTAACCCTAACCCTAACCCTCACCCTAACCCTAACCCTAACCCTAACCCTAACCCTAACCCTAACCCTAACCCTAACCCTAACCCTAACCCTAACCCTAACCCTAACCCTAAATGATGAGGATGAACTAACCCTAACCCTAACCCTAACCCTAAAACTAACACTAACCCTAACCGTAACCCTAACCCGAACCCTAACTCTAACCCTAACCCTAAATGATGATGATGAACTAACTCTAACCCTAAACCATCCCTAAATGATGATGATGAACTTACCCAAACTCTAACCCTAACGCTAACACTAAACCAACCCTCACCCTCATGATGATGATCAACTAACCCTAAACCGAAACCTAACCCTAACCCTAACCCTAAATGATGAAGATGATCTAACCCTAACCCTAACCCTAACCCTAACCCTAACCGTAATCTTAACCCTAATCCTAACACTAACCCTAAACTTAAACCTAAACCTAAATGATGATGATGAACTAATCCTAACCCTAAACCTAACCCGAACCCTAACCCTAACCCTAACCCTAACCCTACCACGAACACTAACCCTAACCCTAAGCCGAACCCTAAATGATGATGATGAACTAATGCTAACTTTCACGCTAACCCTAACCCGAACCCTAATCCTAACCTTAACCCTACCCCTAACCCTAATCCTAAGCCTAACCCTAACCCTAACCCTAAATGATGATGATGAACTAAGCCTAACCCTAACCCTAACCATAACCCTAACTCCAACACTAACCCTAACCCTAAACCTAAATGATGATGATGAACTAACCCTAAACTCAACCCTAACCCTAACCCTAACGCTAACCCTAACCCTAACCCTAACCCTAACCCGAACGCTAACCCTAAATGATGACGACGAACTAACCCTAACCCAACCCTAAACCTAACCCTAACCCTAAATGATGATGATGAGCTAGCCCAAACTCTAACCCTAACCCTAACCCAACCCTAACCCTAAATGATGACGATGAACTAACCCTAACCAAACCCTAACCTTAATCCTAACCCTAACCCTAAATGATGATGATGAACTAACCCTAATCCTAACCCTAACCTTAAATGATGATGATGAACTAACCCAAACTCTAACCCTTACCATAACACTAAACGAACCCTAAACCTAAATGATAATGAAATAACCCTAACCCCAACACTAACCCTAAGCCTAAACCTAAATGAAGATGATGAACTAACCCTAACCCTAACCCTAACCCTAAACCTAACCCTAACCCTAACCCTAACCCGAGCCCTAGCCCTGACACTAACCCTAACCCTAACCCTACCCCTAACTCTAACCCTAACCCTAGCCCTAACTCTAACACGATCACTAAACCTAACCCTAACCCTAACCCTAACCCGAACACTAACCCTAGCCCTGAACCTAACCTAAACCTAACATTGCCCAAATCATAACACTAACCCTAACCCTAACCCTAATCCTAAACCGAACCCTAACTCTAACACTAACCATAGCCCTAACCCTAACCCTAACCCTAACCCTAGCCCTAATCCTAACACTAACCCTAACCCTAACCCTAAAGCTAAATCTAATCCTAACCCTAGCCCTAGCCCTAACCTTAACCCTAACCCTAACCCTAACCCTAGCCCTAACACTAACCCTAACCCTAACCCTAACCCTCGCCCGAACTCTAACCCTAACACGAACCCTAACCCTAATCCTAAACCTAAAACTAACCCTAGCCCTAGCACTAGCCCTAGCCGTAAGCCGAATATTAACCCTAGCCCTAACGCTAACCCTAACCCTAACACTAGCCTTAACGCTAAACCTAACCCTAACCCTAACCCTAGCCCTAAACCTAGCCCTAACCCTAACCCTAACCCGAACCCTAACCCTAAACCTAATCCTAGCCCTAACCCTAACCCGAGCCCTAATCTTAACCCTAGCCCTAGACCTAACCCTAGCCCAAGCCCGAACCCTAATGCTAGCCCTAACCCTAATCCTAACCCTAAAGATAACCCAAACCCTAAATCTAACCCTAGCCCTAACACTAACCCTTACCCTAACCCTAAGCCTAAATCGAACCCTAACCCTAACCCTAACCCTAACCCTAGTCCTAACCTAAACCCTAACCCCAACCCTAATCCTAACACTGGCACTAAAGCTAGCCTTATCCCTAACCCTAACCGTAAAACTATCCCTAACCCTAACCCAAACCGTAACCCTATCCTAACCCTAACTCTACCCCTAACACTAGCCCTAGCCCGAACCCTAAACCTAACCCAAACACTAACCCTAATCCTAATCCTAACCCTAACCCTAACCCTAAACATAGCCCGAACCCTAACCATAGCCCTAGCCCTGAACCTAACCCTAACCCTAAACCTAACCCTAACTTTAAACCAAACCCTAACCCGAACCCAATCCCAAACCCTCACTCAAACACTAACCCTAGCCCTGAACCTAACCTAAACCTAACATTGCCCTAATCCTAACACTAACCCGAACCCTAACCCTAACCCTAATCCTAAACCTAATCCTAAACCTAGCCCTAACCCTGACCCTAACCCTAACCTGAACCCTAAAACTAAGCCGAGCCCGAGCACTAGCCGTAGCCCAACCCTAAACCTAACCCTAACCCTAAACCTAATCATAGCTCTAACCCTAACCGTAATCTTAACACTAATCCTAACACTAACCCTAAACTTAAACCTAAACCTAAATGATGATGATGAACTAATCCTAACCCTAAACCTAACCCGAACCCTAACCCTAACCCTAACCCTAACCCTACCACGAACACTAACCCTAACCCTAAGCCTAACCCTAAATGATGATGATGAACTAATGCTAACTTTCACGCTAACCCTAACCCGAACCCAAATCCTAACCTTAACCCTACCCCTAACCCTAATCCTAAGCCTAACCCTAACCCTAACCCTAAATGATGATGATGAACTAAGCCTAACCCTAACCCTAACCATAACCCTAACTCCAACACTAACCCTAACCCTAAACCTAAATGATGATGATGAACTAACCCTAAACTCAACCCTAACCCTAACCCTAACGCTAACCCTAACCCTAACCCTAACCCTAACCCTAACGCTAACCCTAAATGATGACGATGAACTAACCCTAACCCAACCCTAAACCTAACCCTAACCCTAAATGATGATGATGAGCTAGCCCAAACTCTAACCCTAACCCTAACCCAACCCTAACCCTAAATGATGACGATGAACTAACCCTAACCAAACCCTAACCTTAATCCTAACCCTAACCCTAAATGATGATGATGAACTAACCCTAATCCTAACCCTAACCTTAAATGATGATGATGTACTAACCCAAACTCTAACCCTTACCATAACACTAAACGAACCCTAAACCTAAATGATAATGAAATAACCCTAACCCCAACACTAACCCGAAGCCTAAACCTAAATGATGATGATGAACTAACCCTAACCCTAACCCTAACCCTAAACCTAACCCTAACCCTAGCCCTAACCCGAGCCCTAGCCCTGACACTAACCCTAACCCTAACCCTACCCCTAACCCTAACCCTAACCCTAGCCCTAACTCTAACACGATCACTAAACCTAACCCTAACCCTAACCCTAACCCGAACACTAACCCTAGCCCTGAACCTAATCTAAACCTAACATTGCCCAAATCATAACACTAACCCTAACCCTAACCCTAATCCTAAACCGAACCCTAACTCTAACACTAACCATAGCCCTAACCCTAACCCTAACCCTAACCCTAACCCTAGCCCTAATCCTAACACTAACCCTAACCCTAACCCTAAAGCTAAATCTAATCCTAACCCTAGCCCTAGCCCTAACCTTAACCCTAACCCTAACCCTAACCCTAGCCCTAACACTAACCCTAACCCTAACCCTAACCCTCGCCCTAACTCTAACCCTAACACGAACCCTAACCCTAATCCTAAACCTAAAACTAACCCTAGCCCTAGCACTAGCCCTAGCCGTAAGCCGAATACTAACCCTAGCCCTAACGCTAACCCTAACCCTAACACTAGCCCTAACGCTAAACCTAACCCTAACCCTAACCCTAGCCCTAAACCTAGCCCTAACCCTAACCCTAACCCGAACCCTAACCCTAAACCTAATCCTAGCCCTAACCCTAACCCGAGCCCTAATCTTAACCCTAGCCCTAGACCTAACCCTAGCCCAAGCCCGAACCCTAACGCTAGCCCTAACCTTAATCCTAACCCTAAAGATAACCCAAACCCTAAATCTAACCCTAGCCCTAACACTAACCCTTACCCTAACCCTAAGCCTAAATCGAACCCTAACCCTAACCCTAACCCTAACCCTAGTCCTAACCTAAACCCTAACCCCAACCCTAATCCTAACACTGGCACTAAAGCTCGCCTTATCCCTAACCCTAACCGTAAAACTATCCCTAACCCTAACCCAAACCGTAACCCTATCCTAACCCTAACTCTACCCCTAACACTAGCCCTAGCCCGAACCCTAAACCTAACCCAAACACTAACCCTAATCCTAATCCTAACCCTAACCCTAACCCTAAACATAGCCCGAACCCTAACCATAGCCCTAGCCCTGAACCTAACCCTAACCCTAAACCTAACCCTAACCCTAACCCTAACCCTAACCCTAACCCTAACCCTAACCCTAACCCTAACCCTAATCCTAACGCTAACCCGAACCCTAACCCTAACCCTAATCCTAAACCTAATCCTAAACCTAGCCCTAACCCTGACCCTAACCCTAACCTGAACCCTAACACTAAGCCGAGCCCGAGCACTAGCCGTAGCCCAACCCTAAACCTAACCCTAACCCTAAACCTAATCATAGCCCGAACCCTAACCCTAATCATAAGCCTAGCCCTAACCCTAACACTACCCCTAACACTAATCCTTACCCTAACCCTAACCCAAACCCTAACCCTAAACCTAACCCTAACGCTAAACCTAACCCTAGCCCTAAAGCTAGCCCTAACCCTAACCCTAACCCTAATCCTAACCCTAACCCTAATCCTAGCCCTAACCCTAACCCTTAACTTAACCCTAACACTAACCCTAGCCCTAGCCCTAGCCCTAACGCTAACCCTAACCCTAACACTAGCCCTAACGCTAAACCTAACCCTAACCCTAGCCCTAAACCTAGCCCTAACCCTAACCCTAACCCTAAACCTAAACCTAATCCTAGCCCTAACCCGAACCCGAGCCCTAATCTTAATCCTAGCCCGAGACCTAACCCTAGCCCAAGCCCGAACCCTAACGCTAGCCCTAACCCTAATCCTAACCCTAAAGATAACCCAAACCCTAAATCTAACCCTAGCCCTAACACTAACCCTAACCCTAACCCTAAGCCTAAATCTAACCCTAACCCTAACCCTAACCCTAACCCTAGTCCTAACCTAAACCCAAACCACAACCCTAATCCGAACACTGGCACTAAAGCTAGCCTTATCCCTAACCCTAACCGTAAAACTATCCCTAACCCTAACCCAAACCGTAACCCTATCCTAACCCTAACCCTACCCCTAACACTAGCCCTAGCCCGAACCCTAAACCTAACCCAAACACTAACCTTAACCCTAATACTAACCCTAACCCTAACCCTAACCCTAGCCCGAGCCCTAACCATAGCCCTAGTCCTGAACCTAACCCTAACCCTAACCCTAACCCTAACGCTAACCCTAACCCTAAATGATGATGATGAACTAACGATAACATTAACCCTAAACCTAATCCTAACGCAATCCTAAACCTAACCTTACCCCAAACCCTAATCCTAAGGCTAACCCTAACACTAAATGATGATGATGAACTAAACCTAACTCTAACCCTAAACTTAACCCTAACCCTAATCCTCACCCTAACCCTAACCCTAACCCTAACCCTAACCCTAACCCTAACCCTAACCCTAACCCTAACCCTAACCCTAACCCTAACCCTAAATGATGAGGATGAACTAACCCTAACCCTAACCCTAAAACTAACACTAACCCTAACCGTAACCCTAACCCGAACCCTAACTCTAACCCTAACCCTAAATGATGATGATGAACTAATTCTAACCCTAAACCATCCCTAAATGATGATGATGAACTTACCCAAACTCTAACCCTAACACTAACACTAAACCAACCCTCACCCTAATGATGATGATGAACTAACCCTAAACCGAAACCTAACCCTAACCCTAACCCTAAATGATGAAGATGATCTAACCCTAACCCTAACCCTAACCCTAACCCTAACCGTAATCTTAACCCTAATCCTAACACTAACCCTAAACTTAAACCTAAACCTAAATGATGATGATGAACTAATCCTAACCCTAAACCTAACCCGAACCCTAACCCTAACCCTCACCCTAACCCTACCACGAACACTAACCCTAACCCTAAGCCTAACCCTAAATGATGATGATGAACTAATGCTAACTTTCACGCTAACCCTAACCCGAACCCTAATCCTAACCTTAACCCTACCCCTAACCCTAATCCTAAGCCTAACCCTAACCCTAACCCTAAATGATGATGATGAACTAAGCCTAACCCTAACCCTAACCATAACACTAACTCCAACACTAACCGTAACCCTAACCCTAACCCTAACCCTAACCCTAACCCTAACCCTAACCCTAAATGATGAAGATGAACTAACCCTAACCCTAACCCTAACCCTAACCCTAAACCCAACCCTAACCCTCACCCTAACCCTAACCCTAACCCGAACCCTAACCCTAACCCGAACCCTAACCCTAACCCGAACCCTAAATGATGATGATGAACTAAACCTAACCCGAACCCTAACCCTAACCCTAACCCTAACCCTAATAATAAAACTAACCCTAACCCTAATGCTAACCCTAAATGATGATGATGAACTAACGCTAACATTAACGCTAAACCTAACCCGAACCTTAATCCTAACCCTAACCATAACCCTAACCCTAAACTAAGCCAAACCCTAACCCTAACCCTAACCATAACCCTAACCCTTACCCTAACCCTAACCCTAACCCTAACCGTAAAACTAAACCTAACACTAAATGATGATGATGAACTAACCCAAACTCTAACACTAACCCTAACCCTAACCCAACCCTAAGCCTAAATGATGATGATGAGCTAACCTTAACCCCAACCCTAACCCAAACCCTAACCCTAAATGATGATGATGAACTAACCCTAACCCTAACCATAACCCTAACCCTAACCCTAACCCTAACCGTAACCCTAACCCTAACCGTAACCCTAAATGATGATGATGAAGTAACGCTATCCTTAACCCTAACCGTAATCCTAACTCTAATCCTAACCCTAACCCTAACCCTAACCCTAACCCTTACCCTAAACCTAACCCTAAACCTAATCCTAAACCTAAATGATGATGATGAATGAAGCCTAACCCTAAATGTAACACTAACCCTATCCCTAAATGATGAAGATGAACTAACCCTAACCCTAACCCTAACCCTAACCCTAAACCCAACCCTAACCCTAACCCTAACCCTAACCCTAACCCTAACCCTAAATGATGAAGATGAACTCACCCAAACTTTAACCCTAACCCTAACAATAACCCAACCCTAACCCGAAATGATGATGATGAACTAACCCTAACCCCAACTCGAATCCTAACCTAACCCTAAATGATGATGAACTAACTCTAACCCTAACCCTAATCCTAAATGATGATGATGAACTAAGCCAAACTCAAACCCTAACACTAACACTAAACCAAACCTAAACCAAAATGATGATGATGAACTAACCCTAAACCGAACCCTAACCCTAACCCTAACCCTAAATGATGATGATGAACTAACCCTAACCCTAACCCGAACCCTAACCCTAACCTTAATCCTCACCCTAATCCTAACCCTAACCCTAACCCTAACCCTAACCATAACCCTAACTTAAAGCTAACCCTAAACCTAAATGATGATAATGAACTAACCCTAACCCTAAATGATGATGATGAACTAACCCTAACCCTAACCCTAACCCTAACCCTAACACTAACACGAACCCTAACCCTAACCGTAACCCTAACTGTAACCCTAACCCTAACCCTAACAATAATACTAACCCTAACGCTCATGCTAACCCTAAATGATGACGAAGAACTAACGTTAACTTTAACCCTAACCCTAACCCAAATCCTAACCCTAAACCTACCCCTAACACGAATCCTAACCCTAACCCTAACCCGAACCCTATCCCTAACCCTAACCCTAATCCTAACCCTAAACCTAACCCTAATGCTAACCTTAACCCGAACCCGAACCCTAAATGATAATGATGAACTAAACCTAACCCGAACCCTAACCGTAACCCTAACCCTAATAATAACACTAACCCTAACCCTAATGCTAACTCTAAATGATGATGATGAACTAACGCTAACATTAACGCTAAACCTAACCCGAACCTTAATCCTAACTCTAACGATAACCCTAACCCTAAACTAACCCTAACCCTAACCCTAAATGATGATGATGAACTAACCCTAACCCTAACCCTAACTCCAACCCTAACCCTAAAACTAAACCTAAATGATGATGATGAACTAACCCTAATCCCAACCCGAACCCTAACCCTAACCCTAAATGATGATGATGAACTAACGCTAACCCGAACCCTAAGCCTAAATTATGATGATGAACTAACCCAAACTTTAACCCTAACCCTAACCCTCACCCAAACCTAACCTTAAATGATGAAAATGAACTAACCCGAAATCCAACCCTAACCCGAACCCTAAATGATGTTGATGAACTAACCCTAACACTAACCTTAAACTTAACCCTAACCCTAACCCTAACCCTAACCCTAACCCTAACCCTAACCCTAACCCTAACCCTAACCCTAACCCTAACCCTAATCCTAACCCTAAAAATAACCCAAACCCTAAATCTAACCCTAGCCCTAACACTAACCCTTACCCTAACCCTAAGCCTAAATCGAACCCTTACCCTAACCCTAACCCTAACCCTAACCCTAGTCCTAACCTAAACCCTAACCCCAACCCTAATCCTAACACTGGCACTAAAGCTAGCCTTATCCCTAACCTTAACCGTAAAACTATCCCTAACCCTAACCCAAACCGTAACCCTATCCTAACTCTACCCCTAACACTAGCCCTAGCCCGAACCCTAAACCTAACCCAAACACTAACCCTAATCCTAATCCTAACCCTAACCCTAACCCTAAACATAGCCCGAACCCTAACCATAGCCCTAGCCCTGAACCTAACCCTAACCCTAAACCTAACCCTAACTTTAAACCAAACCCTAACCCGAACCCAATCCCAAACCCTCACTCAAACACTAACCCTAGCCCTGAACCTAACCTAAACCTAACATTGCCCTAATCCTAACACTAACCCGAACCCTAACCCGAACCCTAAATGATGTTGATGAACTAACCCTAACACTAACCTTAACCTTAACCCTAACCCTAACCCTAACCCTAACCCTAACCCTAACCCTAACCCTAACCCTAACCCTAACCCTAACCCTAATCCTAACCCTAAAAATAACCCAAACCCTAAATCTAACCCTAGCCCTAACACTAACCCTTACCCTAACCCTAAGCCTAAATCGAACCCTTACCCTAACCCTAACCCTAACCCTAACCCTAGTCCTAACCTAAACCCTAACCCCAACCCTAATCCTAACACTGGCACTAAAGCTAGCCTTATCCCTAACCCTAACCGTAAAACTATCCCTAACCCTAACCCAAACCGTAACCCTATCCTAACCCTAACTCTACCCCTAACACTAGCCCTAGCCCGAACCCTAAACCTAACCCAAACACTAACCCTAATCCTAATCCTAACCCTAACCCTAACCCTAAACATAGCCCGAACCCTAACCATAGCCCTAGCCCTGAACCTAACCCTAACCCTAAACCTAACCCTAACTTTAAACCAAACCCTAACCCGAACCCAATCCCAAACCCTCACTCAAACACTAACCCTAGCCCTGAACCTAACCTAAACCTAACATTGCCCTAATCCTAACACTAACCCGAACCCTAACCCTAACCCTAATCCTAAACCTAATCCTAAACCTAGCCCTAACCCTGACCCTAACCCTAACCTGAACCTTAAAACTAAGCCGAGCCCGAGCACTAGCCGTAGCCCAACCCTAAACCTAACCCTAACCCTAAACCTAATCATAGCCCTAACCCTAACCGTAATCTTAACACTAATCCTAACACTAACCCTAAACTTAAACCTAAACCTAAATGATGATGATGAACTAATCCTAACCCTAAACCTAACCCGAACCCTAACCCTAACCCTAACCCTAACCTTACCATGAACACTAACCCTAACCCTAAGCCTAACCCTAAATGATGATGATGAACTAATGCTAACTTTCACGCTAACCCTAACCCGAACCCTAATCCTAACCTTAACCCTATCCCTAACCCTAATCCTAAGCCTAACCCTAACCCTAACCCTAAATGATGATGATGAACTAAGCCTAACCCTAACCCTAACCATAACCCTAACTCCAACACTAACCCTAACCCTAAACCTAAATGATGATGATGAACTAACCCTAAACTCAACCCTAACCCTAACCCTAACGCTAACCCTAACCCTAACCCTAACCCTAACCCTAACGCTAACCCTAAATGATGACGATGAACTAACCCTAACCCAACCCTAATCCTAACCCTAACCCTAAATGATGATGATGAGCTAGCCCAAACTCTAACCCTAACCCTAACCCAACCCTAACCCTAAATGATGACGATGAACTAACCCTAACCCTAACCCTAACCCTAAACCTAACCCTAACCCTAGCCTTAACCCGAGCCCTAGCCCTGACACTAACCCTAACCCTAACCCTAGCCCTAACTCTAACACGATCACTAAACCTAACCCTAACCCTAACCCTAACCCGAACACTAACCCTAGCCCTGAACCTAACCTAAACCTAACATTGCCCAAATCATAACACTAACCCTAACCCTAACCCTAATCCTAAACCGAACCCTAACTCTAACACTAACCATAGCCCTAACCCTAACCCTAACCCTAACCCTAGCCCTAATCCTAACACTAACCCTAACCCTAACCCTAAAGCTAAATCTAATCCTAACCCTAGCCCTAGCCCTAACCTTAACCCTAACCCTAACCCTAACCCTAGCCCTAACACTAACCCTAACCATAACCCTAACCCTCGCACTAACTCTAACCCTAACTAACACGAACCCTAACCCTAATCCTAAACCTAAAACTAACCCTAGCCCTAGCACTAGCCCTAACCCTAACACTACCCCTAACACTAATCCTTACCCTAATCCTAACCCAAACCCTAACCCTAAACCTAACCCTAACGCTAAACCTAACCCTAGCCCTAAAGCTAGCCCTAACCCTAACCCTAACCCTAATCCTAACCCTAACCCTAATCCTAGCCCTAACCCTAACCCTAAACCTAACCCTAACACTAACCCTAGCCCTAACCCTAGCCCAAGCCCGAACCCTAACGCTAGCCCTAACCCTAATCCTAACCCTAAAGATAACCCAAACCCTAAATCTAACCCGAGCCCTAACACTAACCCTTACCCTAACCCTAAGCCTAAATCGAACCCTAACCCTAACCCTAACCCTAACCCTAACCCTAGTCCTAACCTAAACCCAAACCCCAACCCTAATCCTAACACTGGCACTAAAGCTAGCCTTATCCCTAACCCTAACCGTAAAACTATCCCTAACCCTAACCCAAACCGTAACCCTATCCTAACCCTAACCCTAACCCCTAACACTAGCCCTAGCCCGAACCCTAAACCTAACCCAAACACTAACCCTAATCCCAATCCTAACCCTAACCCTAACCCTAAACATAGCCCGAGCCCTAACCATAGCCCTAGTCCTGAACCTAACCCTAACCCTAAACCTAACCCTAACTCTAAACCAAACCCTAACCCTAACCCAAACCCAAACCCTCACTCAAACACTAACCCTAGCCCTGAACCTAACCTAAACCTAACATTGCCCTAATCCTAACACTAACCCGAACCCTAACCCTAACCCTAATCCTAAACCTAATCCTAAACCTAGCCCTAACCCTGACCCTAACCCTAACCTGAACCCTAACACTAAGCCGAGCCCTAGCACTAGCCGTAGCCCAACCCTAAATCTAACCCTAACCCTAAACCTAATCATAGCCCTAACCCTAACCCTAATCCTAAGCCTAGCCCTATCCCTAACACTACCCCTAACACTAATCCTTACCCTAACCCTAACCCAAACCCTAACCCTAACCCTAACCCTACCACTAACACTAACCCTAACCCTAATCCTAACCCTAAATGATGATGATGAACTAACGCTAACGTTCACCCTAACCCTAACCCGAACACTAATCCTAACCCTAACCCTAATCCTAACCTAATCCTAAACCTAACCCTAACCCTAAATGATGATGATGAACTAACCCTATCCCTAACCCTTACCTCAACTCTAACCCTAACCCTAACCCTAACACTAACCCCAAATGATGATGATAAACTAACCCTAGCCCTAAACCTAACCCTAACCCTAACTCTAACCCTAACTGCAAACCTAACCCTAACCCTAACCCTAACGCTAACCCTAACCCTAAATGATGATGATGAACTAACGCTAACCTTAACCCTAAACCTAATCCTAACGCAAGCCTAAACCTAACCTTACCCCTAACCCTAATCCTAAGGCTAACCCTAACACTAAATGATGATGATGAACTAAACCTAACTCTAACCCTAAACTTAACCCTAACCCTAACCCTAACCCTCACCCTAACCCTAACCCTAACCCTAACCCTAACCCTAACCCTAAATGATGAGGATGAACTAACCCTAACCCTAACCCTAACCCTAAAACTAACACTAACCCTAACCGTAACCCTAACCCGAACCCTAACTCTAACCCTAACCCTAAATGATGATGATGAACTAATTCTAACCCTAAACCATCCCTAAATGATGATGATGAACTTACCCAAACTCTAACCCTAACGCTAACACTAAACCAACCCTCACCCTAATGATGATGATGAACTAACCCTAAACCGAAAGCTAACCCTAACCCTAACCCTAAATGATGAAGATGATCTAACCCTAACCCTAACCCTAACCCTAACCCTAACCGTAATCTTAACCCTAATCCTAACACTAACCCTAAACTTAAACCTAAACCTAAATGATGATGATGAACTAATCCTAACCCTAAACCTAACCCGAACCCTAACCCTAACCCTAACCCTATCCCTACCACGAACACTAACCCTAACCCTAAGCCTAACCCTAAATGATGATGATGAACTAATGCTAACTTTCACGCTAACCCTAACCCGAACCCTAATCCTAACCTTAACCCTACCCCTAACCCTAATCCTAAGCCTAACCCTAACCCTAACCCTAAATGATGATGATGAACTAAGCCTAACCCTAACCCTAACCATAACCCTAACTCCAACACTAACCCTAACCCTAAACCTAAATGATGATGATGAACTAACCCTAAACTCAACCCTAACCCTAACCCTAACGCTAACCCTAACCCTAACCCTCACCATAACCCTAACGCTAACCCTAAATGATGACGATGAACTAACCCTATCCCAACCCTAACCTTAACCCTAACCCTAACCCTAAATGATGATGATGAACTAACCCTAATCCTAACCCTAACCTTAAATGATGATGATGAACTAACCCAAACTCTAACCCTAACCCTAACCCTAACCCTAAACCTAACCCTAACCCTAACCCTAACCCTAACCCTAACTCTAATCCTAAACCTAAACCTAAATGATGATGATGAACTAAGCCTAACCCTAACCCTAACCCTAACCCTAACCCTAACCCTAACCCTAACCCTAACCCTAACCCTAAACCTAACCCTAACCCTAAATGATGATGATGAGCTAGCCCAAACTCTAACCCTAACCCTAACCCAACCCTAACCCTAAATGATGACGATGAACTAACCCTAACCAAACCCTAACCTTAATCCTAACCCTAACCCTAAATGATGATGATGAACTAACCCAAACTCTAACCCTTACCATAACACTAAACGAACCCTAAACCTAAATGATAATGAAATAACCCTAACCCCAACACTAACCCTAAGCCTAAACCTAAATGATGATGATGAACTAACCCTAACCCTAACCCTAACCCTAACCCTAACCCTAACCCTAACCCTAACCCTAACCCTAACCCTAACCCTAACCCTAACCCTCACCCTAACCCTAACCCTAACCCGAACCCTAACCCTAATCCGAACCCTAACCCTAACCCGAACCCTAAATGATGATGATGAACTAAACCTAACCCGAAACCTAACCCTAACCCTAATAATAAAACTAACCCTAACCCTAATGCTAACCCTAAATGATGATGATGAACTAACGCTAACATTAACGCTAAACCTAACCCAAACCTTAATCCTAACCCTAACCATAACCCTAAAACTAACACTAACCCTAACCGTAACCCTAACCCGAACCCTAACTCTAACCCTAACCCTAAATGATGATGATGAACTAATTCTAACCCTAAACCATCCCTAAATGATGATGATGAACTTACCCTAACCCTAACCCTAACCCTAACCCTAACCCTAACCCTAACCCTAACCCTAACCCTAACCCTAACCCTAACCCTAACCCTAACCCTAACCCTAACCCTAATCCTAACCCTAACCCTAACGCTAGCCCTAACCCTAATCCTAACCCTAAAGATAACCCAAACCCTAAATCTAACCCTAGCCCTAACACTAACCCTAACCCTAACCCTAACCCTAACCCTAACCCTAACCCTAACCCTAACCCTAACCCTAACCCTAACCCTAACCCTAACCCTAACCCTAACCCTAACCCTAACCCTAACCCTAACACTAACCCTAACGCTAAACCTAACCCTAGCCCTAAAGCTAGCCCTAACCCTAACCCTAACCCTAACCCTAACACTAACCCTAACCCTAACCCTAACCCTAACCCTAACCCTAACCCTAACCCTAACCCTAACCCTAACCCTAACCCTAACCCTAACCCTAACCCTAACGCTAAACCTAAACCTAGCCCTAAGGCTAGCCCTAACCCTAACCCTAACCCTAACCCTAACCCTAACCCTAACCCTAACCCTAACCCTAACCCTAACCCTAACCCTAACCCTAACGCTAGCCCTAACCCTAATCCTAACCCTAAAGATAACCCAAACCCTAAATCTAACCCTAGCCCTAACCCTAACCCTAACCCTAACCCTAACCCTAACCCTAACCCTAACCCTAACCCTAACCCTAACCCTAACCCTAACCCTAACCCTAACCCTAACCCTAACCCTAACCCTAACCCTAACGCTAAACCTAACCCTAGCCCTAAAGCTAGCCCTAACCCTAACCCTAACCCTAACCCTAACCCTAACCCTAACCCTAACCCTAACCCTAACCCTAACCCTAACCCTAAACCTAACCCTAACCCTAACCCTAACCCTAACCCTAACCCTAACCCTAACCCTAACCCTAACCCTAACCCTAACCCCAACCCTAACCCTAACCCTAACCCTAACCCTAACCCTAACCCTAACCCTAACCCTAACCCTAACCCTAACCCTAACCCTAACCCTAACCGTAAAACTATCCCTAACCCTAACCCAAACCGTAACCCTATCCTAACCCTAACCCTAACCCCTAACACTAGCCCTAGCCCGAACCCTAAACCTAACCCAAACACTAACCCTAATCCTAATCCTAACCCTAACCCTAACCCTAAACATAGCCCGAGCCCTAACCATAGCCCTAGTCCTGAACCTAACCCTAACCCTAAACCTAACCCTAACTCTAAACCAAACCCTAACCCTAACCCAAACCCAAACCCTCACTCAAACACTAACCCTAGCCCTGAACCTAACCTAAACCTAACATTGCCCTAATCCTAACACTAACCCGAACCCTAACCCTAACCCTAATCCTAAACCTAATCCTAAACCTAGCCCTAACCCTGACCCTAACCCTAACCTGAACCCTAACACTAAGCCGAGCCCTAGCACTAGCCGTAGCCCAACCCTAAATCTAACCCTAACCCTAAACCTAATCATAGCCCTAACCCTAACCCTAATCCTAAGCCTAGCCCTATCCCTAACACTACCCCTAACACTAATCCTTACCCTAACCCTAACCCAAACCCTAACCCTAACCCTAACCCTACCACTAACACTAACCCTAACCCTAATCCTAACCCTAAATGATGATGATGAACTAACGCTAACGTTCACCCTAACCCTAACCCGAACACTAATCCTAACCCTAACCCTAATCCTAACCTAATCCTAAGCCTAACCCTAACCCTAAATGATGATGATGAACTAACCCTATCCCTAACCCTTACCTCAACTCTAACCCTAACCCTAACCCTAACACTAACCCCAAATGATGATGATAAACTAACCCTAGCCCTAAACCTAACCCTAACCCTAACTCTAACCCTAACTGCAAACCTAACCCTAACCCTAACCCTAACGCTAACCCTAACCCTAAATGATGATGATGAACTAACGCTAACCTTAACCCTAAACCTAATCCTAACGCAAGCCTAAACCTAACCTTACCCCTAACCCTAATCCTAAGGCTAACCCTAACACTAAATGATGATGATGAACTAAACCTAACTCTAACCCTAAACTTAACCCTAACCCTAACCCTAACCCTCACCCTAACCCTAACCCTAACCCTAACCCTAACCCTAACCCTAACCCTAAATGATGAGGATGAACTAACCCTAACCCTAACCCTAACCCTAAAACTAACACTAACCCTAACCGTAACCCTAACCCGAACCCTAACTCTAACCCTAACCCTAAATGATGATGATGAACTAATTCTAACCCTAAACCATCCCTAAATGATGATGATGAACTTACCCAAACTCTAACCCTAACGCTAACACTAAACCAACCCTCACCCTAATGATGATGATGAACTAACCCTAAACCGAAAGCTAACCCTAACCCTAACCCTAAATGATGAAGATGATCTAACCCTAACCCTAACCCTAACCCTAACCGTAATCTTAACCCTAATCCTAACACTAACCCTAAACTTAAACCTAAACCTAAATGATGATGATGAACTAATCCTAACCCTAAACCTAACCCGAACCCTAACCCTAACCCTAACCCTATCCCTACCACGAACACTAACCCTAACCCTAAGCCTAACCCTAAATGATGATGATGAACTAATGCTAACTTTCACGCTAACCCTAACCCGAACCCTAATCCTAACCTTAACCCTACCCCTAACCCTAATCCTAAGCCTAACCCTAACCCTAACCCTAAATGATGATGATGAACTAAGCCTAACCCTAACCCTAACCATAACCCTAACTCCAACACTAACCCTAACCCTAAACCTAAATGATGATGATGAACTAACCCTAAACTCAACCCTAACCCTAACCCTAACGCTAACCCTAACCCTAACCCTAACCCTAACCCTAACGCTAACCCTAAATGATGACGATGAACTAACCCTAACCCAACCCTAAACCTAACCCTAACCCTAAATGATGATGATGAGCTAGCCCAAACTCTAACCCTAACCCTAACTTAACCCTAACCCTAAATGATGACGATGAACTAACCCTAACCAAACCCTAACCTTAATCCTAACCCTAACCCTAAATGATGATGATGAACTAACCCAAACTCTAACCCTTACCATAACACTAAACGAACCCTAAACCTAAATGATAATGAAATAACCCTAACCCCAACACTAACCCTAAGCCTAAACCTAAATGATGATGATGAACTAACCCTAACCCTAACCCTAACCCTAACCCTAACCCTAACCCTAACCCTAACCCTAACCCTAACCCTCACCCTAACCCTAACCCTAACCCGAACCCTAACCCTAATCCGAACCCTAACCCTAACCCGAACCCTAAATGATGATGATGAACTAAACCTAACCCGAACCCTAACCCGAACCCTAACCCTAACCCTAATAATAAAACTAACCCTAACCCTAATGCTAACCCTAAATGATGATGATGAACTAACGCTAACATTAACGCTAAACCTAACCCGAACCTTAATCCTAACCCTAACCATAACCCTAACCCTAAACTAAGCCGAACCCTAACCATAACCCTAACCATAACCTTAACCCTTACCCTAACCCTAACCCTAACCCTAACCGTAAAACTAACCCTAACACTAAATGATGATGATGAACTAACCCAAACTCTAACACTAACCCTAACCCTAACCCAACCCTAAGCCTAAATGAGGATGATGAACTAACCTTAACCCCAACCCTAACCCAAATCCTAACCCTAAATGATGATGATGAACTAACCCTAACCCTAACCATAACCCTAACCCTAACCCTAACCCTAACCGTAACCCTAACCCTAACCGTAACCCTAAATGATGATGATGAAGTAACGCTATCCTTAACCCTAACCGTAATCCTAACTCTAATCCTAACCCTAACCCTAACCCTAACCCTAACCCTAACCCTTACCCTAAACCTAACCCTAAACCTAATCCTAAACCTAAATGATGATGATGAACGAAGTCTAACCCTAAACGTAACACTAACCCTATCCCTAAATGATGAAGATGAACTAACCCTAACCCTAACCCTAACCCTAACCCTAAACCCAACCCTAACCCTAACCCTAACCCTAACCCTAACCCTAACCCTAACCCTAACCCTAACCCTCACCCTAACCCTAACCCTAACCCGAACCCTAACCCTAACCCGAACCCTAACCCTAACCCGAACCCTAAATGATGATGATGAACTAAACCTAACCCGAACCCTAACCCTAACCCTAATAATAAAACTAACCCTAACCCTAATGCTAACCCTAAATGATGATGATGAACTAACGCTAACATTAACGCTAAACCTAACCCGAACCTTAATCCTAACCCTAACCATAACCCTAACCCTAAACTAAGCCGAACCCTAACCCTAACCCTAACCATAACCCTAACCCTTACCCTAACCCTAACCCTAACCCTAACCGTAAAACTAACCCTAACACTAAATGATGATGATGAACTAACCCAAACTCTAACACTAACCCTAACCCTAACCCAACCCTAAGCCTAAATGATGATGATGAACTAACCTTAACCCCAACACTAACCCAAACCCTAACCCTAAATGATGATGATGAACTAACCCTAACCCTAACCATAACCCTAACCCTAACCCTAACCCTAACCGTAACCCTAACCCTAACCGTAACCCTAAATGATGATGATGAAGTAACGCTATCCTTAACCCTAACCGTAATCCTAACTCTAATCCTAACCCTAACCCTAACCCTAACCCTAACCCTAACCCTAACCCTAACCCTAACCCTAACCCTAACCCTCACCCTCACCCTAACCCTAACCCTAACCCTCACCCTCACCCTCACCCTAACCCTTACCCTCACCGTCACCCTCACCCTAACCCTAACCCTAACCCTAACCCTCACCCTCACCCTAACCCTAACCCTAACCCTAACCCTAACCCTAATAATAAAACTAACCCTAACCCTAATGCTAACCCTAAATGATGATGATGAACTAACGCTAACATTAACGCTAAACCTAACCCGAACCTTAATCCTAACCCTAACCATAACCCTAACCCTAAACTAAGCCGAACCCTAACCCTAACCCTAACCATAACCCTAACCCTTACCCTAACCCTAACCCTAACCCTAACCGTAAAACTAACCCTAACACTAAATGATGATGATGAACTAACCCAAACTCTAACACTAACCCTAACCCTAACCCAACCCTAAGCCTAAATGATGATGATGAACTAACCTTAACCCCAACACTAACCCAAACCCTAACCCTAAATGATGATGATGAACTAACCCTAACCCTAACCATAACCCTAACCCTAACCCTAACCCTAACCGTAACCCTAACCCTAACCGTAACCCTAAATGATGATGATGAAGTAACGCTATCCTTAACCCTAACCGTAATCCTAACTCTAATCCTAACCCTAACCCTAACCCTAACCCTAACCCTTACCCTAAACCTAACCCTAAACCTAATCCTAAACCTAAATGATGATGATGAACGAAGCCTAACCCTAAACGTAACACTAACCCTATCCCTAACCCTAACCCTAACCCTAACCCTAAATGATGAAGATGAACTCACGCAAACTTTAACCCTAACCCTAACAATAACCCAACCCTAACCCGAAATGATGATGATGAACTAACCCTAACCCCAACTCGAATCCTAACCTAACCCTAAATGATGATGAACTAACTCTAACCCTAACCCTAATCCTAAATGATGATGATGAACTAAGCCAAACTCAAACCCTAACACTAACACTAAACCAAACCTAAACCTAAATGATGATGATGAACTAACCCTAAACCGAACCCTAACCCTAACCCTAACCCTAAATGATGATGATGAACTAACCCTAACCCTAACCCAAACCCTAACCCTAACCTTAATCCTCACCCTAATCCTAACCCTAACCCTAACCCTAACCCTAACCCTAACTTAAAGCTAACCCTAAACCTAAATGATGATAATGAACTAACCCTAACCCTAAATGATGATGATGAACTAACCCTAACCCTAACCCTAACCCTAACCCTAACACTAACACGAACCCTAACCCTAACCGTAACCCTAACTGTAACCCTAACCCTAACCCTAACCCTAACAATAACACTAACCCGAACGCTCATGCTAACCCTAAATGATGACGAAGAACTAACGTTAACTTTAACCCTAACCCTAACCCTAATCGTAACCCTAAACCTACCCCTAACACGAATCCTAACCCTAACCCTAACCCGAACCCTATCCCTAACCCTAACCCTAATCCTAACCCTAAACCTAACCCGAATGCTAACCCTAACCCTCACCCTCACCCTCACCCTAACCCTTACCCTCACCGTCACCCTCACCCTAACCCTAACCCTAACCCTAACCCTCACCCTCACCCTAACCCTAACCCTAACCCTAACCCTAACCCTAATAATAAAACTAACCCTAACCCTAATGCTAACCCTAAATGATGATGATGAACTAACGCTAACATTAACGCTAAACCTAACCCGAACCTTAATCCTAACCCTAACCATAACCCTAACCCTAAACTAAGCCGAACCCTAACCCTAACCCTAACCATAACCCTAACCCTTACCCTAACCCTAACCCTAACCCTAACCGTAAAACTAACCCTAACACTAAATGATGATGATGAACTAACCCAAACTCTAACACTAACCCTAACCCTAACCCAACCCTAAGCCTAAATGATGATGATGAACTAACCTTAACCCCAACACTAACCCAAACCCTAACCCTAAATGATGATGATGAACTAACCCTAACCCTAACCATAACCCTAACCCTAACCCTAACCCTAACCGTAACCCTAACCCTAACCGTAACCCTAAATGATGATGATGAAGTAACGCTATCCTTAACCCTAACCGTAATCCTAACTCTAATCCTAACCCTAACCCTAACCCTAACCCTAACCCTTACCCTAAACCTAACCCTAAACCTAATCCTAAACCTAAATGATGATGATGAACGAAGCCTAACCCTAAACGTAACACTAACCCTATCCCTAACCCTAACCCTAACCCTAACCCTAAATGATGAAGCTGAACTCACGCAAACTTTAACCCTAACCCTAACAATAACCCAACCCTAACCCGAAATGATGATGATGAACTAACCCTAACCCCAACTCGAATCCTAACCTAACCCTAAATGATGATGAACTAACTCTAACCCTAACCCTAATCCTAAATGATGATGATGAACTAAGCCAAACTCAAACCCTAACACTAACACTAAACCAAACCTAAACCTAAATGATGATGATGAACTAACCCTAAACCGAACCCTAACCCTAACCCTAACCCTAAATGATGATGATGAACTAACCCTAACCCTAACCCAAACCCTAACCCTAACCTTAATCCTCACCCTAATCCTAACCCTAACCCTAACCCTAACCCTAACCCTAACTTAAAGCTAACCCTAAACCTAAATGATGATAATGAACTAACCCTAACCCTAAATGATGATGATGAACTAACCCTAACCCTAACCCTAACCCTAACCCTAACACTAACACGAACCCTAACCCTAACCGTAACCCTAACTGTAACCCTAACCCTAACCCTAACCCTAACAATAACACTAACCCGAACGCTCATGCTAACCCTAAATGATGACGAAGAACTAACGTTAACTTTAACCCTAACCCTAACCCTAATCGTAACCCTAAACCTACCCCTAACACGAATCCTAACCCTAACCCTAACCCGAACCCTATCCCTAACCCTAACCCTAATCCTAACCCTAAACCTAACCCGAATGCTAACCTTAACCCGAACCCGAACCCTAAATGATAATGACGAACTAAACCTAACCCGAACCCTAACCGTAACCCTAACCCTAATAATAACACTAACCCTAACCCTAATGCTAACTCTAAATGATGATGATGAACTAACGCTAACATTAACGCTAAACCTAACCCGAACCTTAATCCTAACTCGAACGATAACCCTAACCCTAAACTAACCCTAACCCTAACCCTAAATGATGATGATGAACTAACCCTAACCCTAACCCTAACTCCAACCCTAACCCTAAAACTAAACCTAAATGATGATGATGAACTAACCCTAATCCCAACCCGAACCCTAACCCTAACCCTAAATGATGATGATGAACTAACGCTAACGCGAACCCTAAGCCTAAATTATGATGATGAACTAACCCAAACTTTAACCCTAACCCTAACCCTCACCCAAACCTAACCTTAAATGATGAAAATGAACTAACCCGAAATCCAACCCTAACCCGAACCCTAAATGATGTTGATGAACTAACCCTAACACTAACCCTAACCTTAACCCTAACCCTAACCGTAACCCTAACCCTAACCTTAACCCTAAACCTAATACTAAACCAAAATGATGATGTTGAACTAAGCCTAACCCTAACCCTAACCCTAACCCTATCCCTAAATGATGATGGTGAACTAACCCTAACCCTAACCCTAACCCGAACCCTAACCCTAAACCTATCCCTAACCCTAAAAGATGATGATGAACTAACCCGAACCCTAACCCTAACCATAACCCTAACCCTAACTCTAATCTTAACTCCAAACCTAACCCTAACCCTAACCCTAAATTATGATGATGAACTAACCCAAACTCTAACCCTAACCCTAACACTAAACCAACCCTAACCCTAAATGATGATGATGAACTAACCCTAACCCCAACCCTAACCCAAACCCTAACCCTAAATGATGATGATGAACTAACCCGAACCCTAACCTCAACCCTAAGCCGAACTCTAAACGTAATCCTAATTCTAATCCTAACCCTAACCCTAACCCTAACCCTAACCATAAACCTAAACCTAAACCTAAACCTAAACCTAAATGATGATGATGAACTAAGCCTAACCCTAATCCTAAACCTAACCCTAACCCTAAATGATGATGATGAACTAACCCTAACCCTAACCCTAATCCTAACCCTAACCCTAACCCTACCCCTAACCCTAACCCTAACTCTAACCTTAAACCTAACCCTAAGCCTAACCCTAAATGATGAGGATGAACTAACCGTAACCCTAACCCGAACCCTAAACCTAACCTAAACCTAAATGATGATGATGAACTAACCCTAACCCGAACCATAAATCTAACCCTAACCCTAAATGATGATGATGAACTAACCTTAACCCTAACCCTAATCCTAACCCTAATCCTAAACCTAACCTTACCCCTAACCCTAATCCTAAGGCTAACCCTAACACTAAATGAAGATGATGAACTAAACCAAACTCTAACCCTAACCCTAATCCAACCCTAACCCTAAATGATGATGATGAACTAACCCTAACCCCAACCCTAAACCTTACCCTAACCCTAAATGATGATGATGAACTAACTCTAACCCTAACCCATCCCTAAATGATGATGATGAACTAACCAAAACTCTAACCCTAACCCTAACACTAAACCAACCTTAACCCTAATGATGATGATGAACTAACCCTAAACCCAACCCTGACCCTAACCCTAACCCTAAATGATGAAGATGATCTAACCCTAACCCTAACCGTAATCTTAACCCTAATCCTAACACTAACCCTAAACTTAAACCTAAACCTAAATGATGATGATGAACGAACCCTAACCCTAACCCTAACCCAAACCCTAACCCTAACCCTACCACGAACACTAACCCTAACCCTAAGCCTAACCCTAAATGATGATGATGAAAGAATGCTAACTTTCACAATAACCCTAACCCTATCCCTAATCCTAACCGTAACCCTACCCCTAACCCTAATCCTAAGCCTAACACTAACCCTAATCCTAAATGATGATGATGAACTAAGCCTAACCCTAACCCTAACCCTAACCCTAACTCCAACACTAACCCTAATCCTAAACCTAAATGATGATGATGAACTAACCCGAAACTCAACCCTAACCCTAACCCTAACGCTAACCCTAACCCTAACCCTAACCCGAACGCTAACCCTAACCCTAACCCAAACTCTAACCCTAACCCTAACACTAACCCAACCCTAACCCTAAATGATGATGATGAACTAATTCTAAACCTAACCCTAATCCTAAATGATGATGATGAACTAAGCCAAACTCTAACCCTAACCCTAACACTAACCAACCCTAACCCTAAATGATGATGATGAACTAACCCTTACCCCAACTCTAATCCTAACCCTAACCCTAAATGATGATGATGAACTAACTCTAACTCAAACCCTAATCCTAAATGATGATGATGAACTAAGCCAAACTCTAACCCTAACACTAAACCAAACCTAAACCTAAATGATGATGATGAACTAACCCTAAACCGAACCCTAACCCTAACCCTAACCCTAAATGATGATGATGAACTAACCCTAACCCTAACCATAACCCTAACCGTAATCCTCACCCTAAACCTAACCCTAACCCTAAATGATGATGATCAACTAACCCTAACCCTAACCCTAACACTAACCCTAACCTTAACTCTAACCCTAACCCTAACCATAACCCTAAATGATGAATATGAACTAACCCTAACCCTAACCCAAACCCTAACACTAAACCTAAATGATGATGATGATGAACTAACCCTAACCCCAACACTAACCCTAGCCCTAACCCTAAATCTAACCCTAACCCTAACCCTAACCCTAAATGACGATGATGAACTAACCCTAACCCTAACCCTAGCCGTAACACTAACCCATCCCTAACCTTTACCCTAACCCTAACCCTAAATGATGAAGATGAACTAACCCTAATCCTAACCCTAATCCTAACCTTAACCCTAAACTTAACCCTAATCCTAACCCTAACCCTAAATGATGATGATGAACTAACCCTAACCCTAACACTAACCCTAACACTAATCCCAACCCAACCCTAAATGATGATGGTGAACTAAAGCTAACCCTAACCCTAACTCTAACCCTAACCCTACCCCTATCCCTAAATGATGATGATGAACTAACCCTAACCCTAACCCTAACCCTAACCCCAACCCTAACCCTAACCCTAACACTAAATGCTAACCCTCACCCTAAATGATGATGATGAACTAACCCTAACCCTAACCCTAACCCTAACCCCAACCCTAATCCTAACCCTAAATGATGATGATGAACTAACCCTAACCCTAACCCTAACCCTAAGCCTAACTCTAACCCTAACCCTAACCCTAAATGATTAAGATGAACTAACCCTAACCCTAACCCTAACCCTAACCCCAACCCTAACCCTAACCCTAACCCTAAACCTAGCTCTAACCCTAAGCCGAAGCCTAAATGATGATGATGAACTAACCCAAACTCTAACCCTAACCCTAACCCTAACCCAACCCTAACCCTAAATGATGATGATGAACTAAACCTAACCCTAATCCTAACCCTAACCCTAACACTAACACTAACCCTAACCCTATCCCTAACCCTAAATGATGATGATGAACTAACCCAAACTCTAATGCTAACCCTAACCCTAATTGATAATGATGAACTAACCCTAAACCCAACCCTAACCCAACAATAACCCTAAATGGTGACGATGAACTAACCCTAACCCAACCCTAACCCTAACCCTAACCCTAAATGATGATGATGAACTAACCCTAACCCTAACCCTAACCATAAATGATGATGATGAACTAACCCTAACCCCAACCCTAACCCTAGCCCTAACCCTAACCCTAACCCTAAACCTAAAACTAAACCTAAATGATGATGATGAACTAACCCTAATCCTAACCCTAATCCTAACCCTAACCCTCACCCTAAATGATGATAATCAACTAAACCTAACCCTCACCCTAACCCCAACACTAACCCTAACCCTAACACTAAATGATGATGATGAACTAACCCAAACTCTAACCCTAACCCTAACCTTAACCCTAACCCTAACCCTAACCCTAACCCTAACCCTAACCCTAAACCTAACCCTAAACCTAAATGATGATGATGAACTAACCCTAACCCTAGCCCTAACCCTAACCCTAAACCTAAATGATGATAATGAACTAAGCCTAACCCTAATCCTAACCCTAACCCTAACCCTAAATGACGATGATGAACTAACCCTAACCCTAACCCTAGCCGTAACACTAACCCATCCCTAACCCTAACCCTAACCCTAAATGATGAAGATGAACTAACCCTAATCCTAACCCTAATCCTAACCCTAACCCTAAATGATGATGATGAACTAACCCTAACCCTAACACTAACCCTAACACTAATCCCAACCCAACCCTAAATGATGATGGTGAACTAAAGCTAACCCTAACCCTAACCCTAACCCCAACCCTAACCCTAACACTAAATGCTAACCCTAACCATAAATGATGATGATGAACTAACCCTAACCCTAACCCTAAATGATGATGATGAACTAACCCTAACCCTAACCCTAACCCTAAGCCTAACTCTAACCCTAACCCTAACCCTAACCCTAAATGATTAAGATGAACTAACCCTAACCCTAACCCTAACCCTAACCCCAACCCTAACCCTAACCCTAACCCTAAACCTAGCCCTAACCCTAAGCCGAAGCCTAAATGATGATGATGAACTAACCCAAACTCTAACCTTAACCCTAACCCTAACCCAACCCTAACCCTAAATGATGATGATGAACTAAACCTAACCCTAATCCTAACCCTAACCCCAACACTAACACTAACCCTAACCCTACCCCTAACCCTAAATGATGATGATGAACTAACCCAAACTCTAATGCTAACCCTAACCCTAAATGATAATGATGAACTAACCCTAAACCCAACCCTAACCCAACAATAACCCTAAATGGTGACGATGAACTAACCCTAACCCAACCCTAACCCTAACCCTAAATGATAATGATGAACTAACCCTAACCCTAACCCTAACCATAAATGATGATGATGAACTAACCCTAACCCCAACCCTAACCCTAGCCCTAACCCTAACCCTAACCCTAAACCTAAAACTAAACCTAAATGATGATGATGAACTAACCCTAAACCTAGCCCTAACCCTAACCCTAAGGCTAAATGATGATGATGAACTAACCCAAACTCTAACCCTATCCCTAACCCGAACACAACCCTAACCCTAAATGATGATGATGAACTAACTCTAATCCTAACCCTAACCCTAAACTTAACCCTAACCCTAAATGATGATGATGAACTAACCCTAAAACCCCAACCCTAACCCTAGCCCTAACCCTAACCCTAACCCTAAACCTAAAACTAAACCTAAATGATGATGATGAACTAACCCTAATCCTAACCCTAATCCTAACCCTAACCCTAACCCTAAATGATGATAATCAACTAAACCTAACCCTCACCCTAACCCCAACACTAACCCTAACCCTAACACTAAATGATGATGATGAACTAACCCAAACTCTAACCCTAACCCTAACCTTAACCCTAACCCTAACCCTAACCCTAAACCTAACCCTAACCCTAACCCTAAACCTAACCCTAAACCTAAATGATGATGATGAACTAACCCTAACCCTAGCCCTAACCCTAACCCTAAACCTAAATGATGATGATGAACTAACCCTAAACTTAACCCTAACCGTAATCCTAACGCTAACCCTAACCCTAGCCCTAACCCTAACCCTAAACCTAAATGATGATGATGAACTAACCCTAAACTTAACCCTAACCGTAACCCTAACGCTAACCCTAACCCAAACCCTAACCCTAAATGATGATGATGAGCTAACCCAAACTCTAACCCTAACCCTAACCCTAACCCAACAATAACCCTAAATGGTGACGATGAACTAACCCTAACCCTAACCCTAACCCTAACCCTAAATGATGATGATGAACTAACCCTAACCCTAACCCTAACATTAAATGATGATGATGAACTAACCCAAACTCTAACCTTAACCGTAACACTAACTCAACCATAACCCTAAATGATGATGATGAACTAAACCTAACCCTAAGCCTAACCAGAAATGATGATGATGAACTAATCCTAACCCCAACCCTAACCCTAGCCCTAACCCTAACCCTAAATGATGATGATGAACTAAACCTAACCCTAATCCTAACCCTAACCCTAACACTAACACTAACCCTAACCCTACCCCTAACCCTAAATGATGATGATGAACTAACCCAAACTCTAATGCTAACCCTAACCCTAAATGATAATGATGAACTAACCCTAAACCCAACCCTAACCCAACAATAACCCTAAATGGTGACGATGAACTAACCCTAACCCAACCCTAACCCTAACCCTAACCCTAACCCTAAATGATAATGATGAACTAACCCTAACCCTAACCCTAACCATAAATGATGATGATGAACTAACCCTAACCCCAACCCCAACCCTAACCCTAGCCCTAACCCTAACCCTAACCCTAAACCTAAAACTAAACCTAAATGATGATGATGAACTAACCCTAAACCTAGCCCTAACCCTAACCCTAAGGCTAAATGATGATGATGAACTAACCCAAACTCTAACCC
>NW_027254515.1:147500-157500 GCF_044704955.1 Pristiophorus japonicus
GAACTAACCCTAACCCTAGCCCTAACCCTAACCCTAAACCTAAATGATGATGATGAACTAACCCTAAACTTAACCCTAACCGTAATCCTAACGCTAACCCTAACCCTAGCCCTAACCCTAACCCTAAACCTAAATGATAATGATGAACTAACCCTAAACTTAACCCTAACCGTAACCCTAACGCTAACCCTAACCCAAACCCTAACCCTAAATGATGATGATGAGCTAACCCAAACTCTAACCCTAACCCTAACCCTAACCCAACAATAACCCTAAATGGTGACGATGAACTAACCCTAACCCTAACCCTAACCCTAACCCTAAATGATGATGATGAACTAACCCTAACCCTAACCCTAACATTAAATGATGATGATGAACTAACCCAAACTCTAACATTAACCCTAACACTAACTCAACCATAACCCTAAATGATGATGATGAACTAAACCTAACCCTAAGCCTAACCAGAAATGATGATGATGAACTAACCCTAACCCCAACCCTAACCCTAGCCCTAACCCTAACCCTAACCCTAAACCTAAAACTAAACCTAAATGATGATGATGAACTAACCCTAATCCTAACCCTAATCCTAACCCTAACCCTATCCCTAAATGATGATAATCAACTAAACCTAACCCTCACCCTAACCCCAACACTAACCCTAACCCTAACACTAAATGATGATGATGAACTAACCCAAACTCTAACCCTAACCCTAACCCTAAACCTAACCCTAACCCTAACCCTAAACCTAACCCTAAACCTAAATGATGATGATGAACTAACCCTAACCCTAGCCCTAACCCTAACC
The DNA here is from genome assembly GCF_044704955.1 of Pristiophorus japonicus. NCBI lineage: Eukaryota > Metazoa > Chordata > Chondrichthyes > Pristiophoridae > Pristiophorus > Pristiophorus japonicus. The sequence continues at coordinate 148,318 of NW_027254515.1, forward strand.
CTAAACCTAAATGATGATGATGAACTAACCCTAAACTTAACCCTAACCGTAACCCGAACGCTAACCCTAACCCAAACCCTAACCCTAAATGATGATGATGAGCTAACCCAAACTCTAACCCTAACCCTAACCCTAACCCAACAATAACCCTAAATGGTGACGATGAACTAACCCTAACCCTAACCCTAACCCTAACCCTAAATGATGATGATGAACTAACCTAACACTAACCCTAACATTAAATGATGATGATGAACTAACCCAAACTCTAACCTTAACCCTAACACTAACTCAACCATAACCCTAAATAATGATGATGATCTAACCCTAACCCTAAGCCTAACCATAAATGATGATGATGAACTAACCCTAACCCCAACGCTAACCCTAGCCCTAACCCTAACCCTAACCCTAAACCTAAAACTAAACCTAAATGATGATGATGAACTAACCCTAATCCTAACACTAACCCTAACACTAATCCCAACCCAACCCTAAATGATGATGGTGAACTAAAGCTAACCCTAACCCTAACTCTAACCCTAACCCTACCCCTATCCCTAAATGATGATGATGAACTAACCCTAACCCTAACCCTAACCCTAACCCCAACCCTAACCCCAACCCTAACCCTAACCCTAAATGATGATGATGAACTAACCCTAACCCTAACCCTAACCCTAACCCCAACCCTAATCCTAACCCTAAATGATGATGATGAACTAACCCTAACCCTAACCCTAACCCTAAGCCTAACTCTAACCCTAACCCTAACCCTAACCCTAAATGATTAAGATGAACTAACCCTAACCCTAACCCTAACCCTAACCCCAACCCTAACCCTAACCCTAACCCTAAACCTAGCTCTAACCCTAACCGAAGCCTAAATGATGATGATGAACTAACCCAAACTCTAACCCTAACCCTAACCCTAACCCAACCCTAACGCTAAATGATGATGATGAACTAAACCTAACCCTAATCCTAACCCTAACCCTAACACTAACACTAACCCTAACCCTACCCCTAACCCTAAATGATGATGATGAACTAACCCAAACTCTAATGCTAACCCTAACCCTAATTGATAATGATGAACTAACCCTAAACCCAACCCTAACCCAACAATAACCCTAAATGGTGACGATGAACTAACCCTAACCCAACCCTAACCCTAACCCTAACCCTAAATGATGATGATGAACTAACCCTAACCCTAACCCTAACCATAAATGATGATGATGAACTAACCCTAACCCCAACCCTAACCCTAGCCCTAACCCTAACCCTAAACCTAAACCTAAAACTAAACCTAAATGATGATGATGAACTAACCCTAATCCTAACCCTAATCCTAACCCTAACCCTAACCCTAAATGATGATAATCAACTAAACCTAACCCTCACCCTAACCCCAACACTAACCCTAACCCTAACACTAAATGATGATGATGAACTAACCCAAACTCTAACCCTAACCCTAACCTTAACCCTAACCCTAACCCTAACCCTAAACCTAACCCTAACCCTAAATGATGATGATGAACTAACCTAACACTAACCCTAACATTAAATGATGATGATGAACTAACCCAAACTCTAACCTTAACCCTAACACTAACTCAACCATAACCCTAAATAATGATGATGATCTAACCCTAACCCTAAGCCTAACCATAAATGATGATGATGAACTAACCCTAACCCCAACGCTAACCCTAGCCCTAACCCTAACCCTAACCCTAAACCTAAAACTAAACCTAAATGATGATGATGAACTAACCCTAATCCTAACACTAACCCTAACACTAATCCCAACCCAACCCTAAATGATGATGGTGAACTAAAGCTAACCCTAACCCTAACTCTAACCCTAACCCTACCCCTATCCCTAAATGATGATGATGAACTAACCCTAACCCTAACCCTAACCCTAACCCCAACCCTAACCCCAACCCTAACCCTAACCCTAAATGATGATGATGAACTAACCCTAACCCTAACCCTAACCCTAACCCCAACCCTAATCCTAACCCTAAATGATGATGATGAACTAACCCTAACCCTAACCCTAACCCTAAGCCTAACTCTAACCCTAACCCTAACCCTAACCCTAAATGATTAAGATGAACTAACCCTAACCCTAACCCTAACCCTAACCCCAACCCTAACCCTAACCCTAACCCTAAACCTAGCTCTAACCCTAACCGAAGCCTAAATGATGATGATGAACTAACCCAAACTCTAACCCTAACCCTAACCCTAACCCAACCCTAACGCTAAATGATGATGATGAACTAAACCTAACCCTAATCCTAACCCTAACCCTAACACTAACACTAACCCTAACCCTACCCCTAACCCTAAATGATGATGATGAACTAACCCAAACTCTAATGCTAACCCTAACCCTAATTGATAATGATGAACTAACCCTAAACCCAACCCTAACCCAACAATAACCCTAAATGGTGACGATGAACTAACCCTAACCCAACCCTAACCCTAACCCTAACCCTAAATGATGATGATGAACTAACCCTAACCCTAACCCTAACCATAAATGATGATGATGAACTAACCCTAACCCCAACCCTAACCCTAGCCCTAACCCTAACCCTAAACCTAAACCTAAAACTAAACCTAAATGATGATGATGAACTAACCCTAATCCTAACCCTAATCCTAACCCTAACCCTAACCCTAAATGATGATAATCAACTAAACCTAACCCTCACCCTAACCCCAACACTAACCCTAACCCTAACACTAAATGATGATGATGAACTAACCCAAACTCTAACCCTAACCCTAACCTTAACCCTAACCCTAACCCTAACCCTAAACCTAACCCTAACCCTAACCCTAAACCTAACCCTAAACCTAAATGATGATGATGAACTAACCCTAACCCTAGCCCTAACCCTAACCCTAAACCTAAATGATGATAATGAACTAAGCCTAACCCTAATCCTAACCCTAACCCTAACCCTAAATGACGATGATGAACTAACCCTAACCCTAACCCTAGCCGTAACACTAACCCATCCCTAACCCTAACCCTAACCCTAACCCTAAATGATGAAGATGAACTAACCCTAATCCTTACCCTAATCCTAACCCTAACCCTAAATGATGATGATGAACTAACCCTAACCCTAACACTAACCCTAACACTAATCCCAACCCAACCCTAAATGATGATGGTGAACTAAAGCTAACCCTAACCCTAACCCTAACCCCAACCCTAACCCTAACCCTAACACTAAATGCTAACCCTAACCATAAATGATGATGATGAACTAACCCTAACCCTAACCCTAACCCTAACCCCAACCCTAATCCTAACCCTAACCCTAAATGATGATGATGAACTAACCCTAACCCTAACCCTAACCCTAAGCCTAACTCTAACCCTAACCCCAACCCTAACCCTAAATGATTAAGATGAACTAACCCTAACCCTAACCCTAACCCCAACCCTAACCCTAACCTTAACCCTAAACCTAGCCCTAACCCTAAGCCGAAGCTTAAATGATGATGATGAACTAACACAAACTCTAACCCTAACCCTAACCCTAACCCAACCCTAACCCTAAATGATGATGATGAACTAAACCTAACCCTAATCCTAACCCTAACCCTAACACTAACACTAACCCTAACCCTACCCCTAACCCTAAATGATGATGATGAACTAACCCAAACTCTAATGCTAACCCTAACCCTAAATGATAATGATGAACTAACCCTAAACCCAACCCTAACCCAACAATAACCCTAAATGGTGACGATGAACTAACCCTAACCCAACCCTAACCCTAACCCTAAATGATAATGATGAACTAACCCTAACCCTAACCCTAACCATAAATGATGATGATGAATTAACCCTAACCCCAACCCTAACCCTAGCCCTAACCCTAACCCTAACCCTAAACCTAAAACTAAACCTAAATGATGATGATGAACTAACCCTAAACCTAGCCCTAACCCTAACCCTAAGGCTAAATGATGATGATGAACTAACCCAAACTCTAACCCTATCCCTAACCCGAACACAACCCTAACCCTAAATGATGATGATGAACTAACTCTAATCCTAACCCTAACCCTAAACTTAACCCTAACCCTAAATGATGATGATGAACTAACCCTAAAACCCCAACCCTAACCCTAGCCCTAACCCTAACCCTAACCCTAAACCTAAAACTAAACCTAAATGATGATGATGAACTAACCCTAATCCTAACCCTAATCCTAACCCTAACCCTAACCCTAAATGATGATAATCAACTAAACCTAACCCTCACCCTAACCCCAACACTAACCCTAACCCTAACACTAAATGATGATGATGAACTAACCCAAACTCTAACCCTAACCCTAACCTTAACCCTAACCCTAACCCTAACCCTAACCCTAACCCTAAACCTAACCCTAAACCTAAATGATGATGATGAACTAACCCTAACCCTAGCCCTAACCCTAACCCTAAACCTAAATGATGATGATGAACTAACCCTAAACTTAACCCTAACCGTAATCCTAACGCTAACCCTAACCCTAGCCCTAACCCTAACCCTAAACCTAAATGATGATGATGAACTAACCCTAAACTTAACCCTAACCGTAACCCTAACGCTAACCCTAACCCAAACCCTAACCCTAAATGATGATGATGAGCTAACCCAAACTCTAACCCTAACCCTAACCCTAACCCAACAATAACCCTAAATGGTGACGATGAACTAACCCTAACCCTAACCCTAACCCTAACCCTAAATGATGATGATGAACTAACCCTAACCCTAACCCTAACATTAAATGATGATGATGAACTAACCCAAACTCTAACCTTAACCGTAACACTAACTCAACCATAACCCTAAATGATGATGATGAACTAAACCTAACCCTAAGCCTAACCAGAAATGATGATGATGAACTAACCCTAACCCCAACCATAACCCTAGCCCTAACCCTAACCCTAAATGATGATGATGAACTAAACCTAACCCTAATCCTAACCCTAACCCTAACACTAACACTAACCCTAACCCTACCCCTAACCCTAAATGATGATGATGAACTAACCCAAACTCTAATGCTAACCCTAACCCTAAATGATAATGATGAACTAACCCTAAACCCAACCCTAACCCAACAATAACCCTAAATGGTGACGATGAACTAACCCTAACCCAACCCTAACCCTAACCCTAACCCTAACCCTAAATGATAATGATGAACTAACCCTAACCCTAACCCTAACCATAAATGATGATGATGAACTAACCCTAACCCCAACCCCAACCCTAACCCTAGCCCTAACCCTAACCCTAACCCTAAACCTAAAACTAAACCTAAATGATGATGATGAACTAACCCTAAACCTAGCCCTAACCCTAACCCTAAGGCTAAATGATGATGATGAACTAACCCAAACTCTAACCCTATCCCTAACCCGAACACAACCCTAACCCTAAATGATGATGATGAACTAACTCTAATCCTAACCCTAACCCTAAACTTAACCCTAACCCTAAATGATGATGATGAACTAACCCTAAAACCCTAACCCTAACCCTAAACCTAAAACTAAACCTAAATGATGATGATGAACTAACCCTAAACTTAACCCTAACCGTAACCCTAACGCTAACCCTAACCCAAACCCTAACCCTAAATGATGATGATGAGCTAACCCTAACCCTAACCCTAACCCTAACCCTAACCCTAACCCTAACCCTAACCCTAACCCAACAATAACCCTAAATGGTGACGATGAACTAACCCTAACCCTAACCCTAACCCTAACCCTAAATGATGATGATGAACTAACCCTAACCCTAACCCTAACATTAAATGATGATGATGAACTAACCCAAACTCTAACCTTAACCGTAACACTAACTCAACCATAACCCTAAATGATGATGATGAACTAAACCTAACCCTAAGCCTAACCAGAAATGATGATGATGAACTAACCCTAAACTTAACCCTAACCCCAACCCTAACCCTAGCCCTAACCCTAACCCTAACCCTAAACCTAAAACTAAACCTAAATGATGATGATGAACTAACCCTAATCCTAACCCTAATCCTAACCCTAACCCTATCCCTAAATGATGATAATCAACTAAACCTAACCCTCACCCTAACCCCAACACTAACCCTAACCCTAACACTAAATGATGATGATGAACTAACCCAAACTCTAACCCTAACCCTAACCCTAAACCTAACCCTAACCCTAACCCTAAACCTAACCCTAAACCTAAATGATGATGATGAACTAACCCTAACCCTAGCCCTAACCCTAACCCTAAACCTAAATGATGATGATGAACTAACCCTAAACTTAACCCTAACCGTAACCCGAACGCTAACCCTAACCCAAACCCTAACCCTAAATGATGATGATGAGCTAACCCAAACTCTAACCCTAACCCTAACCGTAACCCAACAATAACCCTAAATGGTGACGATGAACTAACCCTAACCCTAACCCTAACCCTAACCCTAACCCTAACCCTAAATGATGATGATGAACTAACCTAACCCTAACCCTAACATTAAATGATGATGATGAACTAACCCAAACTCTAACCTTAACCCTAACACTAACTCAACCATAACCCTAAATAATGATGATGATCTAACCCTAACCCTAAGCCTAACCATAAATGATGATGATGAACTAACCCTAACCCCAACCCTAACCCTAGCCCTAACCCTAACCCTAACCCTAAACCTAAAACTAAACCTAAATGATGATGATGAACTAACCCAAACGCTAACACTAACCCTAACACTAATCCCAACCCAACCCTAAATGATGATGGTGAACTAAAGCTAACCCTAACCCTAACTCTAACCCTAACCCTACCCCTATCCCTAAATGATGATGATGAACTAACCCTAACCCTAACCCTAACCCTAACCCCAACCCTAACCCTAACCCTAACACTAAATGCTAACCCTAACCCTAAATGATGATGATGAACTAACCCTAACCCTAACCCTAACCCTAACCCCAACCCTAATCCTAACCCTAAATGATGATGATGAACTAACCCTAACCCTAACCCTAACCCTAAGCCTAACTCTAACCCTAACCCTAACCCTATCCCTAAATGATTAAGATGAACTAACCCTAACCCTAACCCTAACCCTAACCCCAACCCTAACCATAACCCTAACCCTAAACCTAGCTCTAACCCTAAGCCGAAGCCTAAATGATGATGATGAACTAACCCAAACTCTAACCCTAACCCTAACCCTAACCCAACCCTAACCCTAAATGATGATGATGAACTAAACCTAACCCTAATCCTAACCCTAACCCTAACACTAACACTAACCCTAACCCTACCCCTAACCCTAAATGGTGACGATGAACTAACCCTAACCCAACCCTAACCCGAACACAACCCTAAATGATGATGATGAACTAACCCTAACCCTAACCCTAACCATAAATGATGATGATGAACTAACCCTAACCCCAACCCTAACCCTAGCCCTAACCCTAACCCTAACCCTAAACCTAAAACTAAACCTAAATGATGATGATGAACTAACCCTAATCCTAACCCTAATCCTAACCCTAACCCTAACCCTAAAAGATGATAATCAACTAAACCTAACCCTCACCCTAACCCCAACACTAACCCTAACCCTAACACTAAATGATGATGATGAACTAACCCAAACTCTAACCCTAACCCTAACCTTAACCCTAACCCTAACCCTAACCCTAAACCTAACCCTAACCCTAACCCTAAACCTAACCCTAAACCTAAATGATGGTGATGAACTAACCCTAACCCTAGCCCTAACCCTAACCCTAAACCTAAATGATGATAATGAACTAAGCCTAACCCTAATCCTAACCCTAACCCTAACCCTAAATGACGATGATGAACTAACCCTAACCCTAACCCTAGCCGTAACACTAACCCATCCCTAACCCTAACCCTAACCCTAACCCTAAATGATGAAGATGAACTAACCCTAATCCTAACCCTAATCCTAACCCTAACCCTAAATGATGATGATGAACTAACCCTAACCCTAACACTAACCCTAACACTAATCCCAACCCAACCCTAAATGATGATGGTGAACTAAAGCTAACCCTAACCCTAACCCTAACCCCAACCCTAACCCTAACCCTAACACTAAATGCTAACCCTAACCATAAATGATGATGATGAACTAACCCTAACCCTAACCCTAACCCTAACCCCAACCCTAATCCTAACCCTAACCCTAAATGATGATGATGAACGAACCCTAACCCTAACCCTAACCCTAAGCCTAACTCTAACCCTAACCCTAACCCTAACCCTAAATGATTAAGATGAACTAACCCTAACCCTAACTCTAACCCTAACCCCAACCCTAACCCTAACCCTAACCCTAAACCTAGCCCTAACCCTAAGCCGAAGCCTAAATGATGATGATGAACTAACCCAAACTCTAACCCTAACCCTAACCCTAACCCAACCCTAACCCTAAATGATGATGATGAACTAAACCTAACCCTAATCCTAACCCTAACCCTAACACTAACACTAACCCTAACCCTACCCCTAACCCTAAATGATGATGATGAACTAACCCAAACTCTAATGCTAACCCTAACCCTAAATGATAATGATGAACTAACCCTAAACCCAACCCTAACCCAACAATAACCCTAAATGGTGACGATGAACTAACCCTAACCCAACCCTAACCCTAACCCTAACCCTAACCCTAAATGATAATGATGAACTAACCCTAACCCTAACCCTAACCATAAATGATGATGATGAACTAACCCTAACCCCAACCCTAACCCTAGCCCTAACCCTAACCCTAACCCTAAACCTAAAACTAAACCTAAATGATGATGATGAACTAACCCTAAACCTAGCCCTAACCCTAAGGCTAAATGATGATGATGAACTAACCCAAACTCTAACCCTATCCCTAACCCGAACACAACCCTAACCCTAAATGATGATGATGAACTAACTCTAATCCTAACCCTAACCCTAAACTTAACCCTAACCCTAAATGATGATGATGAACTAACCCTAAAACCCCAACCCTAACCCTAGCCCTAACCCTAACCCTAACCCTAAACCTAAAACTAAACCTAAATGATGATGATGAACTAACCCGAAT